>NW_026974898.1:300000-578049 GCF_030014295.1 Loxodonta africana | reverse complement strand
CATAGAGAGATAGTATTCGTTGAATGCGATTCGAGGCGATGAAGCTTGAATCGGCTCGATTCGGCTCGATTTGGCTCTATTCGGCTCAGTTAGGCTCCATTCAGCTTGTTTTGGCTTGAATCGCTTCGAATCTGCTCGATTTGGCCTTCTTTGGCCCTATTCTGCTCTATTCGACTCTTTTCTACTCTATTCGTTTCTATTTGACTCCATTCTACTCCATTCTATTCATTCCACACTATTCTACACTATTCTACTCTATTCTGCTCTACCCTACACAACACCACCCTAATTTACTCTACTTGCTTCTACACGATTCCTCTCATTTTGTCTGCATTTGGCTCTATTCAGCTCTATTCTACTCTTCTCTACTCTATTGTATTGTTTCTACTCTGTTCTGTACTATTCTACTCTATTCTACCCTACCCTATGCTACCCAACTCTAAGGTATTGTAATCCACTTGATTGGATTTGATTCAACCCATTTCAACATGATTCGGCTCTATTTGGCTCTGTTCAAATCTATTCTACTCTACTCTATTCCCCTCTACTCTACTCTAGCCTACTCTTTTCTGTATTCGTTCTGTGTTGTTCTGTTCTATTTTGTTGTGTTCTGTTCTGTTTTATTCTATTCTACTCTATTCTACCCTACTCTAGCCTACCCGAACCTCCCCTACTCTAGTCTATTCAATTGAATTCGAGAAATTTTGACGTGACTAGGGGCCGAATCGGTGTGATTCATGTCCATTCGGCTCCATTTGTCTCGAATAGTGTCGATTCAGCTCGATTAGGCTCGATTTGGCTCCGTTAGGCTCGATTCACTGGATTCGGCTCGATTTCTCTCAATTCAGCTCGATTTGGCCCTCTCTGGCCCTCTTCGGCTCTCTTCAGCTCTTTTCTACTCTACTCGATTCCATTGCACACCATTCTACTCCATTCTACGCTCTTCTACTATTCCCTACTGCAATTGATTCGATGGGATTCGACGCCATTCGACGCGATTTGTCTCGTTTCGTCTCCATTCAGCTTGATTCGACTCTGTTCTACTCTACTCTATTCTACTCTACACTATTCTGCTCTGCTCTACCCTTTTCTACTCTATTCTATTGTATCCTTTCCATTCTCTTCTACTGTGTTCAAGTCTACTCTATTCCATCCTACCCTAATCTAATCTATTCTACTGGATTCGATTCCACGCATCTCCATGCGATTCGGCTCAAATCGGCTCCTTTCCACTCCATTCATCCCCAATCGGCTCAAATCGGTTCGATTCAGCTCTAATCGGCTCCATTCGGCTCTAGTCAGCTCGAATAGGCTCTATTCAGCTCGATTCGGCTCTATTAGACTCTACTCAACTCTATTATCTCTTTTCGACTCCACTCGACTCCATGCTGCACCATTCTACTCCATCCTAAACTATTCTCTACTGTATTGTATTGTACTCTACCCTACTCTAGTCTATTCTAATTGATTGGATTGGATTGGATTGGAATTGATCAGATTCAATGCAATTCGACGGGATTCGACGCGATACGGCACGATTCCACGGGATTCGGTGTGATTCCTCTTGGTTTCTATCCATTTAGCTCTTTTGGGCTCTATTTGGCCCTATTCGACAATGTTTGACTCTGCTCTACTCTACTCTTCTATACTCTGCTCGTCTCGACCCTATTCTTTCAGTTCTGTTCTGTTCTGTTCTACTGCACTCTATTCTACCCTACCCTACCCTAACTTAGCCTACCGTAATCTGTTCTATGCTATTCGACACACTTGAATGGGATTCGACCTGATTCGGGTCATATGGGCTCGATTCATCTCCTTTCTGCTCCATTAAACTCGATTCGGTTCTATTCGGCTCTTTTCCACTCTATTCGGCTCTTTTTGGCAGTATTCGACTCTATTTGACTCTAGTCTACTCGATTCTTTCTGTTCTGTTCTATTCTACTCTATTCTATTCTTCTCTACCCTACCCTAACCTTACCTTCCCCACACTAATCTATTTGATTCGATTCGACACGTTTCAAACGACTCGACATGATTCATCTCGATTCACCTTGAATTTGGTCAATTCGGCTGTATTCAGCTCTGTTTGGCTCTTTTCGGCTCTCTTCAGCTCAATTTGACTCTATTCTACTGGACCCGACTCTACTTAATTCTATTCTCTTCTTTCTATTGTGTTGTGTTGTGTTGTAGTCTAGCCTCTCCTGCCGTACCCTCCTCTACTCTAATCTATTCGATTCAACGCATTTCGACGCGATTCCATGTGATTAGGCTTGAATCGGCTCGATTTAGCTCTATTTGGCTTGAATTGGGTCAATTCGTCTCGATTCTGCTCAATTCAGCATAATTAGGCTCGAGTGAACCTTATTCAGCCCTGTTCAGCTCTACTCAACCCTTTCTACTTTATTTGTCTCTATTTGGCTCCATTCAACTCCCTTCCACACCATTCTACTCTTTTCTACTCTATTCTATTCTGTTCTAGCCTACTCTAATCTATTCTAATCGATTCGATTCATCACGATTTGTCTCCTTTCCTCTCCATTCGAATCGATTGGGCTTGAATTGGATCTATTCATCTATATTCTGCACTACCCGACTCTGACTATTCCACTCTACTCAACTCTACTCCATTCTACTCTTGGTATTCTCTTCTGTTCTACTCTATTCTATTCTTCTGTGCCCTTCCCTACTGAATCCCAGTCTAACCTACACTACTCTAATCTATTCAATTTAATTCGATTCCATTCAGTTTGACACCATTCGACCCGATTTGAGACAATTCGACGGGATTCGGTGAGATTCCGCGAGATTTGATGCGTTTTGGTGGGATTTGATGGAATTCGACGAGATCCGATGCAATAGGATGCAATTAAGTGTGTCTTGGCTCGATTTTGCTGGGTTCAGTTTGTCTCTATTTGGCTCATTTCAGCTCCACTAGGCTCCATTCATCCCGAATCTGGTCGACTCGACTCGATTCGGCTCATTTTGGCCATATGTGGTCCTATTCAGCGTTATTCGGCTCTATTCAACTCTTTTCTACTCTCTGTATCTGTGTTCGAATCCATTTGACTCCATTCCACACCATTCTATTCCATTCTACACTACTGTATCCTACAAAACCCTCCCCCACCCTAGCCTATCCTAATCTAGTCTGCTCTTTTCTAGTCTCCTTTTCTATTTTCTCTATTCCATCCTATGCTACTCTACCATACCCTACACTAAGCTAACCTACCCTGACCTATGCTGTTCTATTCTATTTCCTTCTGTTTTCTCTGTTCCACCGTATGCTTCCCTACCCTATGCTACCCCACCGTACCATACTCTACTACTTAGGGTTACTCAATAAGGGTCCTAATTAAGGGGAGTAGTTCGGGCAAGGGTACTCCTTAAGGCAAGTGTACTAGTTCAGGCTACTAGTTAAGGCCAGGCTACTAGTTAAGTCCAGGCTACTAGTTAAGGCATGGGTACTTGTTGAGGGTACTGGTTAAGGCAAGGGTACCAGTTCAGGCTACTTGTTAAGGACATACTACTAGTGAAGGCAAGGGTACTAGTGAAGACTACTGGTTAAGGCAAGGGTACTTGTTAGGACTACTAGTTAAGGCAAGGGTACTAGATTAGGCTAAGAGTTCAGGCAAGGGTACTCGTTCAGATTACTGACTTAGGGTACTCTTCAAGACTAGTTGTCTAGGCTACTGCTCTATGCCACTAGTCTAGCTGACTAGTCCAGCTTACTAGTCTAGGCTTCTACTCTAGCCTTCTCTTGTCTACTCTAATGTAGTCTACTTGCATCTACCCTAGTCTTCCTATCATAAACTACCCTACCCTAACCTATTCTAATCGATTCCATTTGATTCGATTCAAAGCATTTCGATGCGACCGGACACCATCACGCTTGAGTCGGCTCGATTCCGCAACATCAGCTCGATTCAGCTCGATTTGGCTCGAATCGCTTCAATTCAGCTCGTTTCCACTCGGTTCAGCCTTATTCGGCCCTATTTGGCTCGATTCGACTCTTTTCTACTCTATTTGTCTCTGTTCGACTCCATTTGACTCCACTCTTCTCCATTCTACGCTATTCTACTCTATTCTGTTCTACTCTACCCTACGATACTCTAATCTATTCGATTGGATGCGATTCGAAGCAATTCGGTGTGATTCATCTCGTTTTGTTTCCATTTGACTCGATTCGGCCAGAATTGGCTCTATTCAGCTATATCCTGCACTCTTTGACTCTATTTGACTCAATTCTACTCTGCTCTACTCTTGTCTGCTTTACTCTCTCTACTCTACCCTACTGTACTATATTCTATTCTGTACTATTCTGTTCTATTCTACCCACCCGCCCCTCCCCTACCCTTCCCTAATCTATTTGATTAGATTCGATGTGACGTATTTCCACGCGATTTGACGCGATTAGGCTTGAATCAGCTCGATTCAGTTCGAATCGGCTCTATTCGGCTCGACTTGGCTCCATTTCACTCCATTCGGCTCGATTAGGCTCGAATTCCACCGATTCTGCTGGATTCTGCTCAATTAGGCCTTATTTGGGCCTATTCGGCCCTATTCTGCTCTATTAGACTCTTTTGTACTCTGTTCATATCTACCCGTCTCTATTGGACTCCGTTCAACTCCATTCCTCACTATTTTCCTCTCTTCTATTCTACCCTTCCCTACCCTAATCTCTTCTAATCGATTCGATTTGATTTGACGCGATTCGAAGCAACCGGACGTGATTCGTCTCGTTTTGTCTCCACTCGGCTCAATTCGGCTATGTTCTCTCTCTTTGACTCTATTCTATTCTGTTGTATTCTTTCTGTTCTGTTCTATTCTCTCCTGTTCTGTGGTACTCTATTCTATTCTACCCTACCCGACCCAACGGCACCCCACCCGAACCTACCCTACTTTAATCTATTGGATTCAATTCGATTCCGTGCAAAGCGATTTGATAGGACTTGACTGGATTCGGCAAGATCTGAAGGGATTTGATGAGATTCCATGCGACTCGACGTGATTCAGTAGGATTCTCTGAGGTTTGACGCAATTCGAAGTTATTCGACATGATTCGATGAGATTCGACACGATATGAAGCGATTTGACCTTGTTTGATTCAAAACGATGTGACTCGACTCGATTCGACCTGATTCGATTCGACGCTGTTCGGTGACAGTCAGTGCGATTCTGCTTGATTCCGCTCGATTAGGTGTGATTCGGCAGTATACAGCTCTTTTCGGCTGTATTCAGCTCCATTCGTCTCTATTCAGCTTATTCGGCTCTATTCGACTGTATTCGACTCTACTCTTTTCCACTCGATTCTACTCGATTCTATTCCTTCTGTTCTGTTCTAATCTCTTCTATTCCACTCTACTCTGTTCTATTCTCCCCTCCCCTTCTCTAATCTATACGTCTCGATTGGATTTGACGCGTTCAATGCGATTCGAGGCGATGAAGCTTGAATCGGCTCGATTCGGCTCGATTTGGCTCTATTCGGCTCAGTTAGGCTCCATTCAGCTTGTTTTGGCTTCAATCGCTTCGAATCTGCTCGATTTGGCCTTCTTCGGCCCTATTCTGCTCTATTCGACTCTTTTCTACTCTATTCGTTTCTATTTGACTCCATTCTACTCCATTCTATTCATTCCACACTATTCTACACTATTCTACTCTATTCTGCTCTACCCTACCCAACACCACTCTAATTTACTCTACTTGCTTCTACACGATTCCTCTCATTTTGTCTGCATTTGGCTCTATTCAGCTCTATTCTACTCTTCTCTATTGTATTGTTTCTACTCTGTTCTGTACTATTCTACTCTCTTCTACCCTACCCTATGCTACCCAACTCTAAGGTATTGTAATCCACTTGATTGGATTTGATTCAACCCATTTCAACGTGATTCGGCTCGATTTGGCTCTGTTCAAATCTATTCTACTCTACTCTATTCCCCTCTACTCTACTCTAGCCTACTCTTTTCTGTATTCGTTCTGTGTTGTTCTGTTCTATTTTGTTGTGTTCTGTTCTGTTTTATTCTATTCTACTCTATTCTACCCTACTCTAGCCTACCCGAACCTCCCCTACTCTAGTCTATTCAATTGAATTCGAGAAATTTTGACGTGACTAGGGGCCGAATCGGTGTGATTCATGTCCATTCGGCTCCATTTGTCTCGAATAGTGTCGATTCAGCTCGATTAGGCTCGATTTGGCTCCGTTAGGCTCGATTCACTGGATTCGGCTCGATTTCTCTCAATTCAGCTCGATTTGGCCCTCTCTGGCCCTCTTCGGCTCTCTTCAGCTCTTTTCTACTCTACTCGATTCCATTGCACACCATTCTACTCCATTCTACGCTCTTCTACTATTCCCTACTGCAATTGATTTGATGGGATTCGACGCCATTCGACGCGATTTGTCTCGTTTCGTCTCCATTCAGCTTGATTCGACTCTGTTCTACTCTACTCTCTTCTACTCTACACTATTCTGCTCTGCTCTACCCTTTTCTACTCTATTCTATTGTATCCTTTCCATTCTCCTCTACTGTGTTCAAGTCTACTCTATTCCATCCTACCCTAATCTAATCTATTCTACTGGATTCGATTCCACGCATCTCCATGCGATTCGGCTCAAATTGGCTCCTTTCCACTCCATTCATCCCCAATCGGCTCAAATCGGTTCGATTCAGCTCTAATCGGCTCCATTCGGCTCTAGTCAGCTCGAATAGGCTCTATTCAGCTCAATTCGGCTCTATTAGACTCTACTCAACTCTATTATCTCTTTTCGACTCCACTCGACTCCATGCTGCACCATTCTACTCCATCCTAAACTATTCTCTACTGTATTGTATTGTACTCTACCCTACTCTAGTCTATTCTAATTGATTGGATTGGAATTGATCAGATTCAATGCAATTCGACGGGATTCGACGCGATACGGCACGATTCCACGGGATTCGGTGTGATTCCTCTTGGTTTCTATCCATTTAGCTCTTTTGGGCTCTATTTGGCCCTATTCGACAATGTTTGACTCTGCTCTACTCTACTCTTCTATACTCTGCTCGTCTCGACCCTATTCTTTCAGTTCTGTTCTCTTCTGTTCTACTGCACTCTATTCTACCCTACCCTACCCTAACTTAGCCTACCGTAATCTGTTCTATGCTATTCGACACACTTGAATGGGATTCGACCTGATTCGGGTCATATCGGCTCGATTCATCTCCTTTCTGCTCCATTAAACTCGATTCGGTTCTATTCGGCTCTTTTCCACTCTATTCGGCTCTTTTTGGCAGTATTCGACTCTATTTGACTCTAGTCTACTCGATTCTTTCTGTTCTGTTCTGTTCTATTCTACTCTATTCTATTCTTCTCTACCCTACCCTAACCTTACCTTCCCCACACTAATCTATTTGATTCGATTCGACACGTTTCAAACGACTCGACATGATTCATCTCGATTCACCTTGAATTTGGTCAATTCGGCTGTATTCAGCTCTGTTTGGCTCTTTTCGGCTCTCTTCAGCTCAATTTGACTCTATTCTACTGGACCCGACTCTACTTAATTCTATTCTCTTCTTTCTATTGTGTTGTGTTGTGTTGTAGTCTAGCCTCTCCTGCCGTACCCTCCTCTACTCTAATCTATTCGATTCAACGCATTTCGACGCGATTCCATGTGATTAGGCTTGAATCGGCTCGATTTAGCTCTATTTGGCTTGAATTGGGTCAATTCGTCTCGATTCTGCTCAATTCAGCATAATTAGGCTCGAGTGAACCTTATTCAGCCCTGTTCAGCTCTACTCAACCCTTTCTACTTTATTTGTCTCTATTTGGCTCCATTCAACTCCCTTCCACACCATTCTACTCTTTTCTACTCTATTCTATTCTGTTCTAGCCTACTCTAATCTATTCTAATCGATTCGATTCATCACGATTTGTCTCCTTTCCTCTCCATTCGAATCGATTGGGCTTGAATTGGATCTATTCATCTATATTCTGCACTACCCGACTCTGACTATTCCACTCTACTCAACTCTACTCCATTCTACTCTTGGTATTCTCTTCTGTTCTACTCTATTCTATTCTTCTGTGCCCTTCCCTACTGAATCCCAGTCTAACCTACACTACTCTAATCTATTCAATTTAATTCGATTCCATTCAGTTTGACACCATTCGACCCGATTTGAGACAATTCGACGGGATTCGGTGAGATTCCGCGAGATTTGATGCGTTTTGGTGGGATTTGATGGAATTCGACGAGATCCGATGCAATAGGATGCAATTAAGTGTGTCTTGGCTCGATTTTGCTGGGTTCAGTTTGTCTCTATTTGGCTCATTTCAGCTCCACTAGGCTCCATTCATCCCGAATCTGGTCGACTCGACTCGATTCGGCTCATTTTGGCCATATGTGGTCCTATTCAGCGTTATTCGGCTCTATTCAACTCTTTTCTACTCTCTGTATCTGTGTTCGAATCCATTTGACTCCATTCCACACCATTCTATTCCATTCTACACTACTGTATCCTACAAAACCCTCCCCCACCCTAGCCTATCCTAATCTAGTCTGCTCTTTTCTAGTCTCCTTTTCTATTTTCTCTATTCCATCCTATGCTACTCTACCATACCCTACACTAAGCTAACCTACCCTGACCTATGCTGTTCTATTCTATTTCCTTCTGTTTTCTCTGTTCCACCGTATGCTTCCCTACCCTATGCTACCCCACCGTACCATACTCTACTACTTAGGGTTACTCAATAAGGGTCCTAATTAAGGGGAGTAGTTCGGGCAAGGGTACTCCTTAAGGCAAGTGTACTAGTTCAGGCTACTAGTTAAGGCCAGGCTACTAGTTAAGTCCAGGCTACTAGTTAAGGCATGGGTACTTGTTGAGGGTACTGGTTAAGGCAAGGGTACCAGTTCAGGCTACTTGTTAAGGACATACTACTAGTGAAGGCAAGGGTACTAGTGAAGACTACTGGTTAAGGCAAGGGTACTTGTTAGGACTACTAGTTAAGGCAAGGGTACTAGATTAGGCTAAGAGTTCAGGCAAGGGTACTCGTTCAGATTACTGACTTAGGGTACTCTTCAAGACTAGTTGTCTAGGCTACTGCTCTATGCCACTAGTCTAGCTGACTAGTCCAGCTTACTAGTCTAGGCTTCTACTCTAGCCTTCTCTTGTCTACTCTAATGTAGTCTACTTGCATCTACCCTAGTCTTCCTATCATAAACTACCCTACCCTAACCTATTCTAATCGATTCCATTTGATTCGATTCAAAGCATTTCGATGCGACCGGACACCATCACGCTTGAGTCGGCTCGATTCCGCAACATCAGCTCGATTCAGCTCGATTTGGCTCGAATCGCTTCAATTCAGCTCGTTTCCACTCGGTTCAGCCTTATTCGGCCCTATTTGGCTCGATTCGACTCTTTTCTACTCTATTTGTCTCTGTTCGACTCCATTTGACTCCACTCTTCTCCATTCTACGCTATTCTACTCTATTCTGTTCTACTCTACCCTACGATACTCTAATCTATTCGATTGGATGCGATTCGAAGCAATTCGGTGTGATTCATCTCGTTTTGTTTCCATTTGACTCGATTCGGCCAGAATTGGCTCTATTCAGCTATATCCTGCACTCTTTGACTCTATTTGACTCAATTCTACTCTGCTCTACTCTTGTCTGCTTTACTCTCTCTACTCTACCCTACTGTACTATATTCTATTCTGTACTATTCTGTTCTATTCTACCCACCCGCCCCTCCCCTACCCTTCCCTAATCTATTTGATTAGATTCGATGTGACGTATTTCCACGCGATTTGACGCGATTAGGCTTGAATCAGCTCGATTCAGTTCGAATCGGCTCTATTCGGCTCGACTTGGCTCCATTTCACTCCATTCGGCTCGATTAGGCTCGAATTCCACCGATTCTGCTGGATTCTGCTCAATTAGGCCTTATTTGGGCCTATTCGGCCCTATTCTGCTCTATTAGACTCTTTTGTACTCTGTTCATATCTACCCGTCTCTATTGGACTCCGTTCAACTCCATTCCTCACTATTTTCCTCTCTTCTATTCTACCCTTCCCTACCCTAATCTCTTCTAATCGATTCGATTTGATTTGACGCGATTCGAAGCAACCGGACGTGATTCGTCTCGTTTTGTCTCCACTCGGCTCAATTCGGCTATGTTCTCTCTCTTTGACTCTATTCTATTCTGTTGTATTCTTTCTGTTCTGTTCTATTCTCTCCTGTTCTGTGGTACTCTATTCTATTCTACCCTACCCGACCCAACGGCACCCCACCCGAACCTACCCTACTTTAATCTATTGGATTCAATTCGATTCCGTGCAAAGCGATTTGATAGGACTTGACTGGATTCGGCAAGATCTGAAGGGATTTGATGAGATTCCATGCGACTCGACGTGATTCAGTAGGATTCTCTGAGGTTTGACGCAATTCGAAGTTATTCGACATGATTCGATGAGATTCGACACGATATGAAGCGATTTGACCTTGTTTGATTCAAAACGATGTGACTCGACTCGATTCGACCTGATTCGATTCGACGCTGTTCGGTGACAGTCAGTGCGATTCTGCTTGATTCCGCTCGATTAGGTGTGATTCGGCAGTATACAGCTCTTTTCGGCTGTATTCAGCTCCATTCGTCTCTATTCAGCTTATTCGGCTCTATTCGACTGTATTCGACTCTACTCTTTTCCACTCGATTCTACTCGATTCTATTCCTTCTGTTCTGTTCTAATCTCTTCTATTCCACTCTACTCTGTTCTATTCTCCCCTCCCCTTCTCTAATCTATACGTCTCGATTGGATTTGACGCGTTCAATGCGATTCGAGGCGATGAAGCTTGAATCGGCTCGATTCGGCTCGATTTGGCTCTATTCGGCTCAGTTAGGCTCCATTCAGCTTGTTTTGGCTTCAATCGCTTCGAATCTGCTCGATTTGGCCTTCTTCGGCCCTATTCTGCTCTATTCGACTCTTTTCTACTCTATTCGTTTCTATTTGACTCCATTCTACTCCATTCTATTCATTCCACACTATTCTACACTATTCTACTCTATTCTGCTCTACCCTACCCAACACCACTCTAATTTACTCTACTTGCTTCTACACGATTCCTCTCATTTTGTCTGCATTTGGCTCTATTCAGCTCTATTCTACTCTTCTCTATTGTATTGTTTCTACTCTGTTCTGTACTATTCTACTCTCTTCTACCCTACCCTATGCTACCCAACTCTAAGGTATTGTAATCCACTTGATTGGATTTGATTCAACCCATTTCAACGTGATTCGGCTCGATTTGGCTCTGTTCAAATCTATTCTACTCTACTCTATTCCCCTCTACTCTACTCTAGCCTACTCTTTTCTGTATTCGTTCTGTGTTGTTCTGTTCTATTTTGTTGTGTTCTGTTCTGTTTTATTCTATTCTACTCTATTCTACCCTACTCTAGCCTACCCGAACCTCCCCTACTCTAGTCTATTCAATTGAATTCGAGAAATTTTGACGTGACTAGGGGCCGAATCGGTGTGATTCATGTCCATTCGGCTCCATTTGTCTCGAATAGTGTCGATTCAGCTCGATTAGGCTCGATTTGGCTCCGTTAGGCTCGATTCACTGGATTCGGCTCGATTTCTCTCAATTCAGCTCGATTTGGCCCTCTCTGGCCCTCTTCGGCTCTCTTCAGCTCTTTTCTACTCTACTCGATTCCATTGCACACCATTCTACTCCATTCTACGCTCTTCTACTATTCCCTACTGCAATTGATTTGATGGGATTCGACGCCATTCGACGCGATTTGTCTCGTTTCGTCTCCATTCAGCTTGATTCGACTCTGTTCTACTCTACTCTCTTCTACTCTACACTATTCTGCTCTGCTCTACCCTTTTCTACTCTATTCTATTGTATCCTTTCCATTCTCCTCTACTGTGTTCAAGTCTACTCTATTCCATCCTACCCTAATCTAATCTATTCTACTGGATTCGATTCCACGCATCTCCATGCGATTCGGCTCAAATTGGCTCCTTTCCACTCCATTCATCCCCAATCGGCTCAAATCGGTTCGATTCAGCTCTAATCGGCTCCATTCGGCTCTAGTCAGCTCGAATAGGCTCTATTCAGCTCAATTCGGCTCTATTAGACTCTACTCAACTCTATTATCTCTTTTCGACTCCACTCGACTCCATGCTGCACCATTCTACTCCATCCTAAACTATTCTCTACTGTATTGTATTGTACTCTACCCTACTCTAGTCTATTCTAATTGATTGGATTGGAATTGATCAGATTCAATGCAATTCGACGGGATTCGACGCGATACGGCACGATTCCACGGGATTCGGTGTGATTCCTCTTGGTTTCTATCCATTTAGCTCTTTTGGGCTCTATTTGGCCCTATTCGACAATGTTTGACTCTGCTCTACTCTACTCTTCTATACTCTGCTCGTCTCGACCCTATTCTTTCAGTTCTGTTCTCTTCTGTTCTACTGCACTCTATTCTACCCTACCCTACCCTAACTTAGCCTACCGTAATCTGTTCTATGCTATTCGACACACTTGAATGGGATTCGACCTGATTCGGGTCATATCGGCTCGATTCATCTCCTTTCTGCTCCATTAAACTCGATTCGGTTCTATTCGGCTCTTTTCCACTCTATTCGGCTCTTTTTGGCAGTATTCGACTCTATTTGACTCTAGTCTACTCGATTCTTTCTGTTCTGTTCTGTTCTATTCTACTCTATTCTATTCTTCTCTACCCTACCCTAACCTTACCTTCCCCACACTAATCTATTTGATTCGATTCGACACGTTTCAAACGACTCGACATGATTCATCTCGATTCACCTTGAATTTGGTCAATTCAGCTGTATTCAGCTCTGTTTGGCTCTTTTCGGCTCTCTTCAGCTCAATTTGACTCTATTCTACTGGACCCGACTCTACTTAATTCTATTCTCTTCTTTCTATTGTGTTGTGTTGTGTTGTAGTCTAGCCTCTCCTGCCGTACCCTCCTCTACTCTAATCTATTCGATTCAACGCATTTCGACGCGATTCCATGTGATTAGGCTTGAATCGGCTCGATTTAGCTCTATTTGGCTTGAATTGGGTCAATTCGTCTCGATTCTGCTCAATTCAGCATAATTAGGCTCGAGTGAACCTTATTCAGCCCTGTTCAGCTCTACTCAACCCTTTCTACTTTATTTGTCTCTATTTGGCTCCATTCAACTCCCTTCCACAGCATTCTACTCTTTTCTACTCTATTCTATTCTGTTCTAGCCTACTCTACTCTAATCTATTCTAATCGATTCGATTCATCACGATTTGTCTCCTTTCCTCTCCATTCGAATCGATTGGGCTTGAATTGGATCTATTCATCTATATTCTGCACTACCCGACTCTGACTATTCCACTCTACTCAACTCTACTCCATTCTACTCTTGGTATTCTCTTCTGTTCTACTCTATTCTATTCTTCTGTGCCCTTCCCTACTGAATCCCAGTCTAACCTACACTACTCTAATCTATTCAATTTAATTCGATTCCATTCAGTTTGACACCATTCGACCCGATTTGAGACAATTCGACGGGACTCGGTGAGATTCCGCGAGATTTGATGCGTTTTAGTGGGATTTGATGGAATTCGACGAGATCCGATGCAATAGGATGCAATTAAGTGTGTCTTGGCTCGATTTTGCTGGGTTCAGTTTGTCTCTATTTGGCTCATTTCAGCTCCACTAGGCTCCATTCATCCCGAATCTGGTCGACTCGACTCGATTCGGCTCATTTTGGCCATATGTGGTCCTATTCAGCGTTATTCGGCTCTATTCAACTCTTTTCTACTCTCTGCATCTGTGTTCGAATCCATTTGACTCCATTCCACACCATTCTATTCCATTCTACACTACTGTATTCTACAAAACCCTCCCCCACCCTAGCCTATCCTAATCTAGTCTGCTCTTTTCTAGTCTCCTTTTCTATTTTCTCGATTCCATCCTATGCTACTCTACCATACCCTACACTAAGCTAACCTACCCTGACCTATGCTGTTCTATTCTATTTCCTTCTATTTTCTCTGTTCCACCGTATGCTTCCCTACCCTATGCTACCCCACCGTACCATACTCTACTACTTAGGGTTACTCAATAAGGGTCCTAATTAAGGGGAGTAGTTCGGGCAAGGGTACTCCTTAAGGCAAGTGTACTAGTTCAGGCTACTAGTTAAGGCCAGGCTACTAGTTAAGTCCAGGCTACTAGTTAAGGCATGGGTACTTGTTGAGGGTACTGGTTAAGGCAAGGGTACCAGTTCAGGCTACTTGTTAAGGACATACTACTAGTGAAGGCAAGGGTACTAGTGAAGACTACTGGTTAAGGCAAGGGTACTTGTTAGGACTACTAGTTAAGGCAAGGGTACTAGATTAGGCTAAGAGTTCAGGCAAGGGTACTCGTTCAGATTACTGACTTAGGGTACTCTTCAAGACTAGTTGTCTAGGCTACTGCTCTATGCCACTAGTCTAGCTGACTAGTCCAGCTTACTAGTCTAGGCTTCTACTCTAGCCTTCTCTTGTCTACTCTAATGTAGTCTACTTGCATCTACCCTAGTCTTCCTATCATAAACTACCCTACCCTAACCTATTCTAATCGATTCCATTTGATTCGATTCAAAGCATTTCGATGCGACCGGACACCATCACGCTTGAGTCGGCTCGATTCCGCAACATCAGCTCGATTCAGCTCGATTTGGCTCGAATCGCTTCAATTCAGCTCGTTTCCACTCGGTTCAGCCTTATTCGGCCCTATTTGGCTCGATTCGACCCTTTTCTACTCTATTTGTCTCTGTTCGACTCCATTTGACTCCACTCTTCTCCATTCTACGCTATTCTACTCTATTCTGTTCTACTCTACCCTACGATACTCTAATCTATTCGATTGGATGCGATTCGAAGCAATTCGGTGTGATTCATCTCGTTTTGTTTCCATTTGACTCGATTCGGCCAGAATTGGCTCTATTCAGCTATATCCTGCACTCTTTGACTCTATTTGACTCAATTCTACTCTGCTCTACTCTTGTCTGCTTTACTCTCTCTACTCTACCCTACTGTACTATATTCTATTCTGTACTATTCTGTTCTATTCTACCCACCCGCCCCTCCCCTACCCTTCCCTAATCTATTTGATTAGATTCGATGTGACGTATTTCCACGCGATTTGACGCGATTAGGCTTGAATCAGCTCGATTCAGTTCGAATCGGCTCTATTCGGCTCGACTTGGCTCCATTTCACTCCATTCGGCTCGATTAGGCTCGAATTCCATCGATTCTGCTGGATTCTGCTCAATTAGGCCTTATTTGGGCCTATTCGGCCCTATTCTGCTCTATTAGACTCTTTTGTACTCTGTTCATATCTACCCGTCTCTACTGGACTCCGTTCAACTCCATTCCTCACTATTTTCCTCTCTTCTATTCTACCCTTCCCTACCCTAATCTCTTCTAATCGATTCGATTTGATTTGACGCGATTCGAAGCAACCGGACGTGATTCGTCTCGTTTTGTCTCCACTCGGCTCAATTCGGCTATGTTCTCTCTCTTTGACTCTATTCTATTCTGTTGTATTCTTTCTGTTCTGTTCTATTCTCTCCTGTTCTGTGGTACTCTATTCTATTCTACCCTACCCGACCCAACGGCACCCCACCCGAACCTACCCTACTTTAATCTATTGGATTCAATTCGATTCCGTGCAAAGCGATTTGATAGGACTTGACTGGATTCGGCAAATCTGAAGGGATTTGATGAGATTCCATGCGACTCGACGTGATTCAGTAGGATTCTCTGAGGTTTGACGCAATTCGAAGTTATTCGACGTGATTCGATGGGATTCGACACGATATGAAGCGATTTGACCTTGTTTGATTCAAAACGATGTGACTCGACTCGATTCGACCTGATTCGATTCGACGCTGTTCGGTGACAGTCAGTGCGATTCTGCTTGATTCCGCTCGATTAGGTGTGATTCGGCAGTCTACAGCTCTTTTCGGCTGTATTCAGCTCCATTCGTCTCTATTCAGCTTATTCGGCTCTATTCGACGGTATTCGACTCTACTCTTTTCCACTCGATTCTACTCGATTCTATTCCTTCTGTTCTGTTCTAATCTCTTCTATTCCACTCTCCTCTGTTCTATTCTCCCCTCCCCTCCCCTCCCCTCCCCTTCTCTAATCTATACGTCTGGATTGGATTTGACGCATTGAACGCGATTCGAGGCGATGAAGCTTGAATCGGCTCGATTCGGCTCGATTTGGCTCTATTCGGCTCAGTTAGGCTCCATTCAGCTTGTTTTGGCTTGAATCGCTTCGAATCTGCTCAATTTGGCCTTCTTCGGCCCTATTCTGCTCTATTCGACTCTTTTCTACTCTATTCGTTTCTATTTGACTCCATTCTACTCCATTCTATTCATTCCACACTATTCTACACTATTCTACTCTATTCTGCTCTACCCTACCCAACACCACTCTAATTTACTCTACTTGCTTCTACACGGTTCCTCTCATTTTGTCTGCATTTGGCTCTATTCAGCTCTATTCTACTCTTCTCTACTCTATTGTATTGTTTCTACTCTGTTCTGTACTATTCTACTCTCTTCTACCCTACCCTATGCTACCCAACTCTAAGGTATTGTAATCCACTTGATTGGATTTGATTTAACCCATTTCAACGTGATTCGGCTCGATTTGGCTCTGTTCAAATCTATTCTACTCTACTCTATTCCCCTCTACTCTACTCTAGCCTACTCTTTTCTGTATTCGTTCTGTGTTGTTCTGTTCTATTTTGTTGTGTTCTGTTCTGTTTTATTCTATTCTACTCTATTCTACCCTACTCTAGCCTACCCGAACCTCCCCTACTCTAGTCTATTCAATTGAATTCGAGAAATTTTGACGTGACTAGGGGCCGAATCGGTGTGATTCATGTCCATTCGGCTCCATTTGTCTCGAATAGTGTCGATTCAGCTCGATTAGGCTCGATTTGGCTCCGTTAGGCTCGATTCACTGGATTCGGCTCGATTTCTCTCAATTCAGCTCGATTTGGCCCTCTCTGGCCCTCTTCGGCTCTCTTCAGCTCTTTTCTACTCTACTCGATTCCATTGCACACCATTCTACTCCATTCTACGCTCTTCTACTATTCCCTACTGTAATTGATTCGATGGGATTCGACGCCATTCGACGCGATTTGTCTCGTTTCGTCTCCATTCAGCTTGATTCGACTCTGTTCTACTCTACTCTCTTCTACTCTACACTATTCTGCTCTGCTCTACCCTTTTCTACTCTATTGTATCCTTTCCATTCTCTTCTACTGTGTTCAAGTCTACTCTATTCCATCCTACCCTAATCTAATCTATTCTACTGGATTCGATTCCACGCATCTCCATGCGATTCGGCTCAAATTGGCTCCTTTCCACTCCATTCATCCCCAATCGGCTCAAATCGGTTCGATTCAGCTCTAATCGGCTCCATTCGGCTCTAGTCAGCTCGAATAGGCTCTATTCAGCTCGATTCGGCTCTATTAGACTCTACTCAACTCTATTATCTCTTTTCGACTCCACTCGACTCCATGCTGCACCATTCTACTCCATCCTAAACTATTCTCTACTGTATTGTATTGTACTCTACCCTACTCTAGTCTATTCTAATTGATTGGATTGGAATTGATCAGATTCAATGCAATTCGACGGGATTCGACGCGATACGGCACGATTCCACGGGATTCGGTGTGATTCCTCTTGGTTTCTATCCATTTAGCTCTTTTGGGCTCTATTTGGCCCTATTCGACAATATTTGACTCTGCTCTACTCTACTCTCCTATACTCTGCTCGTCTCGACCCTATTCTTTCAGTTCTGTTCTGTTCTGTTCTACTGCACTCTATTCTACCCTACCCTACCCTAACTTAGCCTACCGTAATCTGTTCTATGCTATTCGACACACTTGAATGGGATTCGACCTGATTCGGGTCATATGGGCTCGATTCATCTCCTTTCTGCTCCATTAAACTCGATTCGGTTCTATTCGGCTCTTTTCCACTCTATTCGGCTCTTTTTGGCAGTATTCGACTCTATTTGACTCTAGTCTACTCGATTCTTTCTGTTCTGTTCTGTTCTATTCTACTCTATTCTATTCTTCTCTACCCTACCCTAACCTTACCTTCCCCACACTAATCTATTTGATTCGATTCGACACGTTTCAAACGACTCGACATGATTCATCTCGATTCACCTTGAATTTGGTCAATTCAGCTGTATTCAGCTCTGTTTGGCTCTTTTCGGCTCTCTTCAGCTCAATTTGACTCTATTCTACTGGACCCGACTCTACTTAATTCTATTCTCTTCTTTCTATTGTGTTGTGTTGTGTTGTAGTCTAGCCTCTCCTGCCGTACCCTCCTCTACTCTAATCTATTCGATTCAACGCATTTCGACGCGATTCCATGTGATTAGGCTTGAATCGGCTCGATTTAGCTCTATTTGGCTTGAATTGGGTCAATTCGTCTCGATTCTGCTCAATTCAGCATAATTAGGCTCGAGTGAACCTTATTCAGCCCTGTTCAGCTCTACTCAACCCTTTCTACTTTATTTGTCTCTATTTGGCTCCATTCAACTCCCTTCCACAGCATTCTACTCTTTTCTACTCTATTCTATTCTGTTCTAGCCTACTCTACTCTAATCTATTCTAATCGATTCGATTCATCACGATTTGTCTCCTTTCCTCTCCATTCGAATCGATTGGGCTTGAATTGGATCTATTCATCTATATTCTGCACTACCCGACTCTGACTATTCCACTCTACTCAACTCTACTCCATTCTACTCTTGGTATTCTCTTCTGTTCTACTCTATTCTATTCTTCTGTGCCCTTCCCTACTGAATCCCAGTCTAACCTACACTACTCTAATCTATTCAATTTAATTCGATTCCATTCAGTTTGACACCATTCGACCCGATTTGAGACAATTCGACGGGACTCGGTGAGATTCCGCGAGATTTCATGCGTTTTGGTGGGATTTGATGGAATTCGACGAGATCCGATGCAATAGGATGCAATTAAGTGTGTTTTGGCTCGATTTTGCTGGGTTCAGTTTGTCTCTATTTGGCTCATTTCAGCTCCACTAGGCTCCATTCATCCCGAATCTGGTCGACTCGACTCGATTCGGCTCATTTTGGCCATATGTGGTCCTATTCAGCGTTATTCGGCTCTATTCAACTCTTTTCTACTCTCTGCATCTGTGTTCGAATCCATTTGACTCCATTCCACACCATTCTATTCCATTCTACACTACTGTATTCTACAAAACCCTCCCCCACCCTAGCCTATCCTAATCTAGTCTGCTCTTTTCTAGTCTCCTTTTCTATTTTCTCTATTCCATCCTATGCTACTCTACCATACCCTACACTAAGCTAACCTACCCTGACCTATGCTGTTCTATTCTATTTCCTTCTGTTTTCTCTGTTCCACCGTATGCTTCCCTACCCTATGCTACCCCACCGTACCATACTCTACTACTTAGGGTTACTCAATAAGGGTCCTAATTAAGGGGAGTAGTTCGGGCAAGGGTACTCCTTAAGGCAAGTGTACTAGTTCAGGCTACTAGTTAAGGCCAGGCTACTAGTTAAGTCCAGGCTACTAGTTAAGGCATGGGTACTTGTTGAGGGTACTGGTTAAGGCAAGGGTACCAGTTCAGGCTACTTGTTAAGGACATACTACTAGTGAAGGCAAGGGTACTAGTGAAGACTACTGGTTAAGGCAAGGGTACTTGTTAGGACTACTAGTTAAGGCAAGGGTACTAGATTAGGCTAAGAGTTCAGGCAAGGGTACTCGTTCAGATTACTGACTTAGGGTACTCTTCAAGACTAGTTGTCTAGGCTACTGCTCTATGCCACTAGTCTAGCTGACTAGTCCAGCTTACTAGTCTAGGCTTCTACTCTAGCCTTCTCTTGTCTACTCTAATGTAGTCTACTTGCATCTACCCTAGTCTTCCTATCATAAACTACCCTACCCTAACCTATTCTAATCGATTCCATTTGATTCGATTCAAAGCATTTCGATGCGACCGGACACCATCACGCTTGAGTCGGCTCGATTCCGCAACATCAGCTCGATTCAGCTCGATTTGGCTCGAATCGCTTCAATTCAGCTCGTTTCCACTCGGTTCAGCCTTATTCGGCCCTATTTGGCTCGATTCGACCCTTTTCTACTCTATTTGTCTCTGTTCGACTCCATTTGACTCCACTCTTCTCCATTCTACGCTATTCTACTCTATTCTGTTCTACTCTACCCTACGATACTCTAATCTACTCGATTGGATGCGATTCGAAGCAATTCGGTGTGATTCATCTCGTTTTGTTTCCATTTGACTCGATTCGGCCAGAATTGGCTCTATTCAGCTATATCCTGCACTCTTTGACTCTATTTGACTCAATTCTACTCTGCTCTACTCTTGTCTGCTTTACTCTCTCTACTCTACCCTACTGTACTATATTCTATTCTGTACTATTCTGTTCTATTCTACCCACCCGCCCCTCCCCTACCCTTCCCTAATCTATTTGATTAGATTCGATGTGACGTATTTCCACGCGATTTGACGCGATTAGGCTTGAATCAGCTCGATTCAGTTCGAATCGGCTCTATTCGGCTCGACTTGGCTCCATTTCACTCCATTCGGCTCGATTAGGCTCGAATTCCATCGATTCTGCTGGATTCTGCTCAATTAGGCCTTATTTGGGCCTATTCGGCCCTATTCTGCTCTATTAGACTCTTTTGTACTCTGTTCATATCTACCCGTCTCTACTGGACTCCGTTCAACTCCATTCCTCACTATTTTCCTCTCTTCTATTCTACCCTTCCCTACCCTAATCTCTTCTAATCGATTCGATTTGATTTGACGCGATTCGAAGCAACCGGACGTGATTCGTCTCGTTTTGTCTCCACTCGGCTCAATTCGGCTATGTTCTCTCTCTTTGACTCTATTCTATTCTGTTGTATTCTTTCTGTTCTGTTCTATTCTCTCCTGTTCTGTGGTACTCTATTCTATTCTACCCTACCCGACCCAACGGCACCCCACCCGAACCTACCCTACTTTAATCTATTGGATTCAATTCGATTCCGTGCAAAGCGATTTGATAGGACTTGACTGGATTCGGCAAATCTGAAGGGATTTGATGAGATTCCATGCGACTCGACGTGATTCAGTAGGATTCTCTGAGGTTTGACGGAATTCGAAGTTATTCGACGTGATTCGATGGGATTCGACACGATATGAAGCGATTTGACCTTGTTTGATTCAAAACGATGTGACTCGACTCGATTCGACCTGATTCGATTCGACGCTGTTCGGTGACAGTCAGTGCGATTCTGCTTGATTCCGCTCGATTAGGTGTGATTCGGCAGTCTACAGCTCTTTTCGGCTGTATTCAGCTCCATTCGTCTCTATTCAGCTTATTCGGCTCTATTCGACGGTATTCGACTCTACTCTTTTCCACTCGATTCTACTCGATTCTATTCCTTCTGTTCTGTTCTAATCTCTTCTATTCCACTCTACTCTGTTCTATTCTCCCCTCCCCTCCTCTCCCCTTCTCTAATCTATACGTCTCGATTGGATTTGACGCGTTGAATGCGATTCGAGGCGATGAAGCTTGAATCGGCTCGATTCGGCTCGATTTGGCTCTATTCGGCTCAGTTAGGCTCCATTCAGCTTGTTTTGGCTTGAATCGCTTCGAATCTGCTCGATTTGGCCTTCTTCGGCCCTATTCTGCTCTATTCGACTCTTTTCTACTCTATTCGTTTCTATTTGACTCCATTCTACTCCATTCTATTCATTCCACACTATTCTACACTATTCTACTCTATTCTGCTCTACCCTACCCAACACCACCCTAATTTACTCTACTTGCTTCTACACGATTCCTCTCATTTTGTCTGCATTTGGCTCTATTCAGCTCTATTCTACTCTTCTCTACTCTATTGTATTGTTTCTACTCTGTTCTGTACTATTCTACTCTATTCTACCCTACCCTATGCTACCCAACTCTAAGGTATTGTAATCCACTTGATTGGATTTGATTCAACCCATTTCAACATGATAAGGCTCTATTTGGCTCTGTTCAAATCTATTCTACTCTACTCTATTCCCCTCTACTCTACTCTAGCCTACTCTTTTCTGTATTCGTTCTGTGTTGTTCTGTTCTATTTTGTTGTGTTCTGCTCTGTTTTATTCTATTCTACTCTATTCTACCCTACTCTAGCCTACCCGAACCTCCCCTACTCTAGTCTATTCAATTGAATTCGAGAAATTTTGACGTGACTAGGGGCCGAATCGGTGTGATTCATGTCCATTCGGCTCCATTTGTCTCGAATAGTGTCGATTCAGCTCGATTAGGCTCGATTTGGCTCCGTTAGGCTCGATTCACTGGATTCGGCTCGATTTCTCTCAATTCAGCTCGATTTGGCCCTCTCTGGCCCTCTTCGGCTCTCTTCAGCTCTTTTCTACTCTACTCGATTCCATTGCACACCATTCTACTCCATTCTACGCTCTTCTACTATTCCCTACTGCAATTGATTCGATGGGATTCGACGCCATTCGACGCGATTTGTCTCGTTTCGTCTCCATTCAGCTTGATTCGACTCTGTTCTACTCTACTCTCTTCTACTCTACACTATTCTGCTCTGCTCTACCCTTTTCTACTCTATTCTATTGTATCCTTTCCATTCTCTTCTACTGTGTTCAAGTCTACTCTATTCCATCCTACCCTAATCTAATCTATTCTACTGGATTCGATTCCACGCATCTCCATGCGATTCGGCTCAAATCGGCTCCTTTCCACTCCATTCATCCCCAATCGGCTCAAATCGGTTCGATTCAGCTCTAATCGGCTCCATTCGGCTCTAGTCAGCTCGAATAGGCTCTATTCAGCTCGATTCGGCTCTATTAGACTCTACTCAACTCTATTATCTCTTTTCGACTCCACTCGACTCCATGCTGCACCATTCTACTCCATCCTAAACTATTCTCTACTGTATTGTATTGTACTCTACCCTACTCTAGTCTATTCTAATTGATTGGATTGGATTGGATTGGAATTGATCAGATTCAATGCAATTCGACGGGATTCGACGCGATACGGCACGATTCCACGGGATTCGGTGTGATTCCTCTTGGTTTCTATCCATTTAGCTCTTTTGGGCTCTATTTGGCCCTATTCGACAATGTTTGACTCTGCTCTACTCTACTCTTCTATACTCTGCTCGTCTCGACCCTATTCTTTCAGTTCTGTTCTGTTCTGTTCTACTGCACTCTATTCTACCCTACCCTACCCTAACTTAGCCTACCGTAATCTGTTCTATGCTATTCGACACACTTGAATGGGATTCGACCTGATTCGGGTCATATCGGCTCGATTCATCTCCTTTCTGCTCCATTAAACTCGATTCGGTTCTATTCGGCTCTTTTCCACTCTATTCGGCTCTTTTTGGCAGTATTCGACTCTATTTGACTCTAGTCTACTCGATTCTTTCTGTTCTGTTCTATTCTACTCTATTCTATTCTTCTCTACCCTACCCTAACCTTACCTTCCCCACACTAATCTATTTGATTCGATTCGACACGTTTCAAACGACTCGACATGATTCATCTCGATTCACCTTGAATTTGGTCAATTCGGCTGTATTCAGCTCTGTTTGGCTCTTTTCGGCTCTCTTCAGCTCAATTTGACTCTATTCTACTGGACCCGACTCTACTTAATTCTATTCTCTTCTTTCTATTGTGTTGTGTTGTGTTGTAGTCTAGCC
The DNA here is from genome assembly GCF_030014295.1 of Loxodonta africana. NCBI lineage: Eukaryota > Metazoa > Chordata > Mammalia > Proboscidea > Elephantidae > Loxodonta > Loxodonta africana. Next base: position 554,245 of record NW_026974898.1, on the reverse strand, counting down.
TCTCCTGCCGTACCCTCCTCTACTCTAATCTATTCGATTCAACGCATTTCGACGCGATTCCATGTGATTAGGCTTGAATCGGCTCGATTTAGCTCTATTTGGCTTGAATTGGGTCAATTCGTCTCGATTCTGCTCAATTCAGCATAATTAGGCTCGAGTGAACCTTATTCAGCCCTGTTCAGCTCTACTCAACCCTTTCTACTTTATTTGTCTCTATTTGGCTCCATTCAACTCCCTTCCACACCATTCTACTCTTTTCTACTCTATTCTATTCTGTTCTAGCCTACTCTACTCTAATCTATTCTAATCGATTCGATTCATCACGATTTGTCTCCTTTCCTCTCCATTCGAATCGATTGGGCTTGAATTGGATCTATTCATCTATATTCTGCACTACCCGACTCTGACTATTCCACTCTACTCAACTCTACTCCATTCTACTCTTGGTATTCTCTTCTGTTCTACTCTATTCTATTCTATTCTTCTGTGCCCTTCCCTACTGAATCCCAGTCTAACCTACACTACTCTAATCTATTCAATTTAATTCGATTCCATTCAGTTTGACACCATTCGACCCGATTTGAGACAATTCGACGGGACTCGGTGAGATTCCGCGAGATTTGATGCGTTTTGGTGGGATTTGATGGAATTCGACGAGATCCGATGCAATAGGATGCAATTAAGTGTGTTTTGGCTCGATTTTGCTGGGTTCAGTTTGTCTCTATTTGGCTCGTTTCAGCTCCACTAGGCTCCATTCATCCCGAATCTGGTCTACTCGACTCGATTCGGCTCATTTTGGCCATATGTGGTCCTATTCAGCGTTATTCGGCTCTATTCAACTCTTTTCTACTCTCTGCATCTGTGTTCGAATCCATTTGACTCCATTCCACACCATTCTATTCCATTCTACACTACTGTATTCTACAAAACCCTCCCCCACCCTACCCTATCCTAATCTAGTCTGCTCTTTTCTAGTCTCCTTTTCTATTTTCTCGATTCCATCCTATGCTACTCTACTGTATCCTAGACTAAGCTAACCTACCCTGACCTGTGCTGTTCTATTCTATTTCCTTCTATTTTCTCTGTTCCACCGTATGCTTCCCTACCCTATGCTACCCCACCGTACCATAGTCTACTACTTAGGGTTACTCAATAAGGGTCCTAATTAAGGGGAGTAGTTCGGGCAAGCGTACTCCTTAAGGCAAGGGTACTAGTTCAGGCTACTAGTTAAGGCCAGGGTACTAGTTAAGTCCAGGCTACTAGTTAAGGCATGGGTACTTGTTGAGGGTACTGGTTAAGGCAAGGGTACCAGTTCAGGCTACTTGTTAAGGACATACTACTAGTGAAGGCAAGGGTACTAGTGAAGACTACTGGTTAAGGCAAGGGTACTTGTTAGGACTACTAGTTAAGGCAAGGGTACTAGATTAGGCTAAGAGTTCAGGCAAGGGTACTCGTTCAGATTACTGACTTAGGGTACTCTTCAAGACTAGTTGTCTAGGCTACTGCTCTATGCCACTAGTCTAGCTGACTAGTCCAGCTTACTAGTCTAGGCTTCTACTCTAGCCTTCTCTTGTCTACTCTAATGTAGTCTACTTGCATCTACCCTAGTCTTCCTATCATAAACTACCCTACCCTAACCTATTCTAATCGATTCCATTTGATTCGATTCAAAGCATTTCGATGCGACCGGACACCATCACGCTTTAGTCGGCTCGATTCTGCAACATCAGCTCGATTCAGCTCGATTTGGCTCGAATCGCTTCAATTCAGCTCGTTTCCACTCGGTTCAGCCTTATTCGGCCCTATTTGGCTCGATTCGACTCTTTTGTACTCTATTTGTCTCTGTTCGACTCCATTTGACTCCACTCTTCTCCATTCTACGCTATTCTGTTCTACTCTACCCTACGATACTCTAATCTATTCGATTGGATGCGATTGGAAGCAATTCGGTGTGATTCATCTCGTTTTGTTTCCATTTGACTCGATTCGGCCAGAATTGGCTCTATTCAGCTATATCCTGCATTCTTTGACTCTATTTGACTCAATTCTACTCTGCTCTACTCTTGTCTGCTTTACTCTCTCTACTCTACCCTACTGTACTATATTCTATTCTGTACTATTCTGTTCTATTCTACCCACCCGCCCCTCCCCTACCCTTCCCTAATCTATTTGATTAGATTCGATGTGACGTATTTCCACGCGATTTGACGCGATTAGGCTTGAATCAGCTCGATTCAGTTCGAATCGGCTCTATTCGGCTCGACTTGGCTCCATTTCACTCCATTCGGCTCGATTAGGCTCGAATTCCATCGATTCTGCTGGATTCTGCTCAATTAGGCCTTATTTGGGCCTATTCGGCCCTATTCTGCTCTATTAGACTCTTTTGTACTCTATTCATATCTATCCGTCTCTATTGGACTCCGTTCAACTCCATTCCTCACTATTTTCCTCTCTTCTATTCTACCCTTCCCTACCCTAATCTCTTCTAATCGATTCGATGCGATTCGAAGCAACCGGACGTGATTCGTCTCGTTTTGTCTCCACTCGGCTCAATTCGGCTATGTTCTCTCTCTTTGACTCTATTCTATTCTGTTGTATTCTTTCTGTTCTGTTCTATTCTCTCCTATTCTATTCTACCCTACCCGACCCAACGGCACCCCACCCGAACCTACCCTACTTTAATCTATTGGATTCAATTCGATTCCGTGCAAAGCGATTTGATAGGACTTGACTGGATTCGGCAAATCTGAAGGGATTTGATGAGATTCCATGCGACTCGACGTGATTCAGTAGGATTCTCTGAGGTTTGACGCAATTCGAAGTTATTCGACATGATTCGATGGGATTCGACACGATATGAAGCGATTTGACCTTGTTTGATTCAAAACGATGTGACTCGACTCGATTCGACCTGATTCGATTCGACGCTGTTCGGTGACAGTCAGTGCGATTCTGCTTGATTCCGCTCGATTAGGTGTGATTCGGCAGTCTACAGCTCTTTTCGGCTGTATTCAGCTCCATTCGTCTCTATTCAGCTTATTTGGCTCTATTCGACTGTATTCAACTCTACTCTTCCACTCGATTCTACTCGATTCTATTCCTTCTGTTCTGTTCTAATCTCTTCTATTCCACTCTACTCTGTTCTATTCTCCCCTCCCCTCCCCTCCCCTCCCCTTCTCTAATCTATACGTCTGGATTGGATTTGACGCGTTGAACGCGATTCGAGGCGATGAAGCTTGAATCGGCTCGATTTGGCTCTATTCGGCTCAGTTAGGCTCCATTCAGCTTGTTTTGGCTTGAATCGCTTCGAATCTGCTCGATTTGGCCTTCTTCGGCCCTATTCTGCTCTATTCGACTCTTTTCTACTCTATTCGTTTCTATTTGACTCCATTCTACTCCATTCTATTCATTCCACACTATTCTACACTGTTCTACTCTATTCTGCTCTACCCTACCCAACACCACTCTAATTTACTCTACTTGCTTCTACACGGTTCCTCTCATTTTGTCTGCATTTGGCTCTATTCAGCTCTATTCTACTCTTCTCTACTCTATTGTATTGTTTCTACTCTGTTCTGTACTATTCTACTCTATTCTACCCTACCCTATGCTACCCAACTCTAAGGTAGTGTAATCCACTTGATTGGATTTGATTTAACCCATTTCAACGTGATTCGGCTCGATTTGGCTCTGTTCAAATCTATTCTACTCTACTCTATTCCCCTCTACTCTACTCTAGCCTACTCTTTTCTGTATTCGTTCTGTGTTGTTCTGTTCTATTTTGTTGTGTTCTGTTCTGTTTTATTCTATTCTACTCTATTCTACCCTACTCTAGCCTACCCGAACCTCCCCTACTCTAGTCTATTCAATTGAATTCGAGAAATTTTGACGTGACTAGGGGCCGAATCGGTGTGATTCATGTCCATTCGGCTCCATTTGTCTCGAATAGTGTCGATTCAGCTCGATTAGGCTCGATTTGGCTCCGTTAGGCTCGATTCACTGGATTCGGCTCGATTTCTCTCAATTCAGCTCGATTTGGCCCTCTCTGGCCCTCTTCGGCTCTCTTCAGCTCTTTTCTACTCTACTCGATTCCATTGCACACCATTCTACTCCATTCTACGCTCTTCTACTATTCCCTACTGTAATTGATTCGATGGGATTCGACGCCATTCGACGCGATTTGTCTCGTTTCGTCTCCATTCAGCTTGATTCGACTCTGTTCTACTCTACTCTCTTCTACTCTACACTATTCTGCTCTGCTCTACCCTTTTCTACTCTATTGTATCCTTTCCATTCTCTTCTACTGTGTTCAAGTCTACTCTATTCCATCCTACCCTAATCTAATCTATTCTACTGGATTCGATTCCACGCATCTCCATGCGATTCGGCTCAAATTGGCTCCTTTCCACTCCATTCATCCCCAATCGGCTCAAATCGGTTCGATTCAGCTCTAATCGGCTCCATTCGGCTCTAGTCAGCTCGAATAGGCTCTATTCAGCTCGATTCGGCTCTATTAGACTCTACTCAACTCTATTATCTCTTTTCGACTCCACTCGACTCCATGCTGCACCATTCTACTCCATCCTAAACTATTCTCTACTGTATTGTATTGTACTCTACCCTACTCTAGTCTATTCTAATTGATTGGATTGGAATTGATCAGATTCAATGCAATTCGACGGGATTCGACGCGATACGGCACGATTCCACGGGATTCGGTGTGATTCCTCTTGGTTTCTATCCATTTAGCTCTTTTGGGCTCTATTTGGCCCTATTCGACAATATTTGACTCTGCTCTACTCTACTCTTCTATACTCTGCTCGTCTCGACCCTATTCTTTCAGTTCTGTTCTGTTCTGTTCTACTGCACTCTATTCTACCCTACCCTACCCTAACTTAGCCTACCGTAATCTGTTCTATGCTATTCGACACACTTGAATGGGATTCGACCTGATTCGGGTCATATGGGCTCGATTCATCTCCTTTCTGCTCCATTAAACTCGATTCGGTTCTATTCGGCTCTTTTCCACTCTATTCGGCTCTTTTTGGCAGTATTCGACTCTATTTGACTCTAGTCTACTCGATTCTTTCTGTTCTGTTCTGTTCTATTCTACTCTATTCTATTCTTCTCTACCCTACCCTAACCTTACCTTCCCCACACTAATCTATTTGATTCGATTCGACACGTTTCAAACGACTCGACATGATTCATCTCGATTCACCTTGAATTTGGTCAATTCAGCTGTATTCAGCTCTGTTTGGCTCTTTTCGGCTCTCTTCAGCTCAATTTGACTCTATTCTACTGGACCCGACTCTACTTAATTCTATTCCCTTCTTTCTATTGTGTTGTGTTGTGTTGTAGTCTAGCCTCTCCTGCCGTACCCTCCTCTACTCTAATCTATTCGATTCAACGCATTTCGACGCGATTCCATGTGATTAGGCTTGAATCGGCTCGATTTAGCTCTATTTGGCTTGAATTGGGTCAATTCGTCTCGATTCTGCTCAATTCAGCATAATTAGGCTCGAGTGAACCTTATTCAGCCCTGTTCAGCTCTACTCAACCCTTTCTACTTTATTTGTCTCTATTTGGCTCCATTCAACTCCCTTCCACAGCATTCTACTCTTTTCTACTCTATTCTATTCTGTTCTAGCCTACTCTACTCTAATCTATTCTAATCGATTCGATTCATCACGATTTGTCTCCTTTCCTCTCCATTCGAATCGATTGGGCTTGAATTGGATCTATTCATCTATATTCTGCACTACCCGACTCTGACTATTCCACTCTACTCAACTCTACTCCATTCTACTCTTGGTATTCTCTTCTGTTCTACTCTATTCTATTCTTCTGTGCCCTTCCCTACTGAATCCCAGTCTAACCTACACTACTCTAATCTATTCAATTTAATTCGATTCCATTCAGTTTGACACCATTCGACCCGATTTGAGACAATTCGACGGGACTCGGTGAGATTCCGCGAGATTTGATGCGTTTTGGTGGGATTTGATGGAATTCGACGAGATCCGATGCAATAGGATGCAATTAAGTGTGTTTTGGCTCGATTTTGCTGGGTTCAGTTTGTCTCTATTTGGCTCATTTCAGCTCCACTAGGCTCCATTCATCCCGAATCTGGTCGACTCGACTCGATTCGGCTCATTTTGGCCATATGTGGTCCTATTCAGCGTTATTCGGCTCTATTCAACTCTTTTCTACTCTCTGCATCTGTGTTCGAATCCATTTGACTCCATTCCACACCATTCTATTCCATTCTACACTACTGTATTCTACAAAACCCTCCCCCACCCTAGCCTATCCTAATCTAGTCTGCTCTTTTCTAGTCTCCTTTTCTATTTTCTCTATTCCATCCTATGCTACTCTACCATACCCTACACTAAGCTAACCTACCCTGACCTATGCTGTTCTATTCTATTTCCTTCTGTTTTCTCTGTTCCACCGTATGCTTCCCTACCCTATGCTACCCCACCGTACCATACTCTACTACTTAGGGTTACTCAATAAGGGTCCTAATTAAGGGGAGTAGTTCGGGCAAGGGTACTCCTTAAGGCAAGTGTACTAGTTCAGGCTACTAGTTAAGGCCAGGCTACTAGTTAAGTCCAGGCTACTAGTTAAGGCATGGGTACTTGTTGAGGGTACTGGTTAAGGCAAGGGTACCAGTTCAGGCTACTTGTTAAGGACATACTACTAGTGAAGGCAAGGGTACTAGTCAAGACTACTGGTTAAGGCAAGGGTACTTGTTAGGACTACTAGTTAAGGCAAGGGTACTAGATTAGGCTAAGAGTTCAGGCAAGGGTACTCGTTCAGATTACTGACTTAGGGTACTCTTCAAGACTAGTTGTCTAGGCTACTGCTCTATGCCACTAGTCTAGCTGACTAGTCCAGCTTACTAGTCTAGGCTTCTACTCTAGCCTTCTCTTGTCTACTCTAATGTAGTCTACTTGCATCTACCCTAGTCTTCCTATCATAAACTACCCTACCCTAACCTATTCTAATCGATTCCATTTGATTCGATTCAAAGCATTTCGATGCGACCGGACACCATCACGCTTGAGTCGGCTCGATTCCGCAACATCAGCTCGATTCAGCTCGATTTGGCTCGAATCGCTTCAATTCAGCTCGTTTCCACTCGGTTCAGCCTTATTCGGCCCTATTTGGCTCGATTCGACCCTTTTCTACTCTATTTGTCTCTGTTCGACTCCATTTGACTCCACTCTTCTCCATTCTACGCTATTCTACTCTATTCTGTTCTACTCTACCCTACGATACTCTAATCTATTCGATTGGATGCGATTCGAAGCAATTCGGTGTGATTCATCTCGTTTTGTTTCCATTTGACTCGATTCGGCCAGAATTGGCTCTATTCAGCTATATCCTGCACTCTTTGACTCTATTTGACTCAATTCTACTCTGCTCTACTCTTGTCTGCTTTACTCTCTCTACTCTACCCTACTGTACTATATTCTATTCTGTACTATTCTGTTCTATTCTACCCACCCGCCCCTCCCCTCCCCTTCCCTAATCTATTTGATTAGATTCGATGTGACGTATTTCCACGCGATTTGACGCGATTAGGCTTGAATCAGCTCGATTCAGTTCGAATCGGCTCTATTCGGCTCGACTTGGCTCCATTTCACTCCATTCGGCTCGATTAGGCTCGAATTCCATCGATTCTGCTGGATTCTGCTCAATTAGGCCTTATTTGGGCCTATTCGGCCCTATTCTGCTCTATTAGACTCTTTTGTACTCTGTTCATATCTACCCGTCTCTACTGGACTCCGTTCAACTCCATTCCTCACTATTTTCCTCTCTTCTATTCTACCCTTCCCTACCCTAATCTCTTCTAATCGATTCGATTTGATTTGACGCGATTCGAAGCAACCGGACGTGATTCGTCTCGTTTTGTCTCCACTCGGCTCAATTCGGCTATGTTCTCTCTCTTTGACTCTATTCTATTCTGTTGTATTCTTTCTGTTCTGTTCTATTCTCTCCTGTTCTGTGGTACTCTATTCTATTCTACCCTACCCGACCCAACGGCACCCCACCCGAACCTACCCTACTTTAATCTATTGGATTCAATTCGATTCCGTGCAAAGCGATTTGATAGGACTTGACTGGATTCGGCAAATCTGAAGGGATTTGATGAGATTCCATGCGACTCGACGTGATTCAGTAGGATTCTCTGAGGTTTGACGCAATTCGAAGTTATTCGACGTGATTCGATGGGATTCGACACGATATGAAGCGATTTGACCTTGTTTGATTCAAAACGATGTGACTCGACTCGATTCGACCTGATTCGATTCGACGCTGTTCGGTGACAGTGCGATTCTGCTTGATTCCGCTCGATTAGGTGTGATTCGGCAGTATACAGCTCTTTTCGGCTGTATTCAGCTCCATTCGTCTCTATTCAGCTTATTCGGCTCTATTCGACGGTATTCGACTCTACTCTTTTCCACTCGATTCTACTCGATTCTATTCCTTCTGTTCTGTTCTAATCTCTTCTATTCCACTCTACTCTGTTCTATTCTCCCCTCCCCTCCCCTCCCCTTCTCTAATCTATACGTCTCGATTGGATTTGACGCGTTGAACGCGATTCGAGGCGATGAAGCTTGAATCGGCTCGATTCGGCTCGATTTGGCTCTATTCGGCTCAGTTAGGCTCCATTCAGCTTGTTTTGGCTTGAATCGCTTCGAATCTGCTCGATTTGGCCTTCTTTGGCCCTATTCTGCTCTATTCGACTCTTTTCTACTCTATTCGTTTCTATTTGACTCCATTCTACTCCATTCTATTCATTCCACACTATTCTACACTATTCTACTCTATTCTGCTCTACCCTACCCAACACCACCCTAATTTACTCTACTTGCTTCTACACGATTCCTCTCATTTTGTCTGCATTTGGCTCTATTCAGCTCTATTCTACTCTTCTCTACTCTATTGTATTGTTTCTACTCTGTTCTGTACTATTCTACTCTATTCTACCCTACCCTATGCTACCCAACTCTAAGGTATTGTAATCCACTTGATTGGATTTGATTCAACCCATTTCAACATGATTCGGCTCTATTTGGCTCTGTTCAAATCTATTCTACTCTACTCTATTCCCCTCTACTCTACTCTAGCCTACTCTTTTCTGTATTCGTTCTGTGTTGTTCTGTTCTATTTTGTTGTGTTCTGTTCTGTTTTATTCTATTCTACTCTATTCTACCCTACTCTAGCCTACCCGAACCTCCCCTACTCTAGTCTATTCAATTGAATTCGAGAAATTTTGACGTGACTAGGGGCCGAATCGGTGTGATTCATGTCCATTCGGCTCCATTTGTCTCGAATAGTGTCGATTCAGCTCGATTAGGCTCGATTTGGCTCCGTTAGGCTCGATTCACTGGATTCGGCTCGATTTCTCTCAATTCAGCTCGATTTGGCCCTCTCTGGCCCTCTTCGGCTCTCTTCAGCTCTTTTCTACTCTACTCGATTCCATTGCACACCATTCTACTCCATTCTACGCTCTTCTACTATTCCCTACTGCAATTGATTCGATGGGATTCGACGCCATTCGACGCGATTTGTCTCGTTTCGTCTCCATTCAGCTTGATTCGACTCTGTTCTACTCTACTCTATTCTACTCTACACTATTCTGCTCTGCTCTACCCTTTTCTACTCTATTCTATTGTATCCTTTCCATTCTCTTCTACTGTGTTCAAGTCTACTCTATTCCATCCTTCCCTAATCTAATCTATTCTACTGGATTCGATTCCACGCATCTCCATGCGATTCGGCTCAAATCGGCTCCTTTCCACTCCATTCATCCCCAATCGGCTCAAATCGGTTCGATTCAGCTCTAATCGGCTCCATTCGGCTCTAGTCAGCTCGAATAGGCTCTATTCAGCTCGATTCGGCTCTATTAGACTCTACTCAACTCTATTATCTCTTTTCGACTCCACTCGACTCCATGCTGCACCATTCTACTCCATCCTAAACTATTCTCTACTGTATTGTATTGTACTCTACCCTACTCTAGTCTATTCTAATTGATTGGATTGGATTGGATTGGAATTGATCAGATTCAATGCAATTCGACGGGATTCGACGCAATACGGCACGATTCCACGGGATTCGGTGTGATTCCTCTTGGTTTCTATCCATTTAGCTCTTTTGGGCTCTATTTGGCCCTATTCGACAATGTTTGACTCTGCTCTACTCTACTCTTCTATACTCTGCTCGTCTCGACCCTATTCTTTCAGTTCTGTTCTGTTCTGTTCTACTGCACTCTATTCTACCCTACCCTACCCTAACTTAGCCTACTGTAATCTGTTCTATGCTATTCGACACACTTGAATGGGATTCGACCTGATTCGGGTCATATCGGCTCGATTCATCTCCTTTCTGCTCCATTAAACTCGATTCGGTTCTATTCGGCTCTTTTCCACTCTATTCGGCTCTTTTTGGCAGTATTCGACTCTATTTGACTCTAGTCTACTCGATTCTTTCTGTTCTGTTCTATTCTACTCTATTCTATTCTTCTCTACCCTACCCTAACCTTACCTTCCCCACACTAATCTATTTGATTCGATTCGACACGTTTCAAACGACTCGACATGATTCATCTCGATTCACCTTGAATTTGGTCAATTCGGCTGTATTCAGCTCTGTTTGGCTCTTTTCGGCTCTCTTCAGCTCAATTTGACTCTATTCTACTGGACCCGACTCTACTTAATTCTATTCTCTTCTTTCTATTGTGTTGTGTTGTGTTGTAGTCTAGCCTCTCCTGCCGTACCCTCCTCTACTCTAATCTATTCGATTCAACGCATTTCGACGCGATTCCATGTGATTAGGCTTGAATCGGCTCGATTTAGCTCTATTTGGCTTGAATTGGGTCAATTCGTCTCGATTCTGCTCAATTCAGCATAATTAGGCTCGAGTGAACCTTATTCAGCCCTGTTCAGCTCTACTCAACCCTTTCTACTTTATTTGTCTCTATTTGGCTCCATTCAACTCCCTTCCACACCATTCTACTCTTTTCTACTCTATTCTATTCTGTTCTAGCCTACTCTACTCTAATCTATTCTAATCGATTCGATTCATCACGATTTGTCTCCTTTCCTCTCCATTCGAATCGATTGGGCTTGAATTGGATCTATTCATCTATATTCTGCACTACCCGACTCTGACTATTCCACTCTACTCAACTCTACTCCATTCTACTCTTGGTATTCTCTTCTGTTCTACTCTATTCTATTCTTCTGTGCCCTTCCCTACTGAATCCCAGTCTAACCTACACTACTCTAATCTATTCAATTTAATTCGATTCCATTCAGTTTGACACCATTCGACCCGATTTGAGACAATTCGACGGGACTCGGTGAGATTCCGCGAGATTTGATGCGTTTTGGTGGGATTTGATGGAATTCGACGAGATCCGATGCAATAGGATGCAATTAAGTGTGTTTTGGCTCGATTTTGCTGGGTTCAGTTTGTCTCTATTTGGCTCGTTTCAGCTCCACTAGGCTCCATTCATCCCGAATCTGGTCTACTCGACTCGATTCGGCTCATTTTGGCCATATGTGGTCCTATTCAGCGTTATTCGGCTCTATTCAACTCTTTTCTACTCTCTGCATCTGTGTTCGAATCCATTTGACTCCATTCCACACCATTCTATTCCATTCTACACTACTGTATTCTACAAAACCCTCCCCCACCCTAGCCTATCCTAATCTAGTCTGCTCTTTTCTAGTCTCCTTTTCTATTTTCTCTATTCCATCCTATGCTACTCTACTGTATCCTAGACTAAGCTAACCTACCCTGACCTGTGCTGTTCTATTCTATTTCCTTCTATTTTCTCTGTTCCACCGTATGCTTCCCTACCCTATGCTACCCCACCGTACCATACTCTACTACTTAGGGTTACTCAATAAGGGTCCTAATTAAGGGGAGTAGTTCGGGCAAGGGTACTCCTTAAGGCAAGGGTACTAGTTCAGGCTACTAGTTATGGGCAGGGCACTAGTTAAGTCCAGGCTACTAGTTAAGGTATGGGTACTTGTTGAGGGTACTGGTTAAGGCAAGGGTACCAGTTCAGGCTACTTGTTAAGGACATACTACTAGTGAAGGCAAGGGTACTAGTGAAGACTACTGGTTAAGGCAAGGGTACTTGTTAGGACTACTAGTTAAGGCAAGGGTACTAGATTAGGCTAAGAGTTCAGGCAAGGGTACTCGTTCAGATTACTGACTTAGGGTACTCTTCAAGACTAGTTGTCTAGGCTACTGCTCTATGCCACTAGTCTAGCTGACTAGTCCAGCTTACTAGTCTAGGCTTCTACTCTAGCCTTCTCTTGTCTACTCTAATGTAGTCTACTTGCATCTACCCTAGTCTTCCTATCATAAACTACCCTACCCTAACCTATTCTAATCGATTCCATTTGATTCGATTCAAAGCATTTCGATGCGACCGGACACCATCACGCTTGAGTCGGCTCGATTCCGCAACATCAGCTCGATTCAGCTCGATTTGGCTCGAATCGCTTCAATTCAGCTCGTTTCCACTCGGTTCAGCCTTATTCGGCCCTATTTGGCTCGATTCGACTCTTTTCTACTCTATTTGTCTCTGTTCGACTCCATTTGACTCCACTCTTCTCCATTCTACGCTATTCTGTTCTACTCTACCCTACGATACTCTAATCTATTCGATTGGATGCGATTGGAAGCAATTCGGTGTGATTCATCTCGTTTTGTTTCCATTTGACTCGATTCGGCCAGAATTGGCTCTATTCACCTATATCCTGCACTCTTTGACTCTATTTGACTCAATTCTACTCTGCTCTACTCTTGTCTGCTTTACTCTCTCTACTCTACCCTACTGTACTATATTCTATTCTGTACTATTCTGTTCTATTCTACCCACCCGCCCCTCCCCTACCCTTCCCTAATCTATTTGATTAGATTCGATGTGACGTATTTCCACGCGATTTGACGCGATTAGGCTTGAATCAGCTCGATTCAGTTCGAATCGGCTCTATTCGGCTCGACTTGGCTCCATTTCACTCCATTCGGCTCGATTAGGCTCGAATTCCATCGATTCTGCTGGATTCTGCTCAATTAGGCCTTATTTGGGCCTATTCGGCCCTATTCTGCTCTATTAGACTCTTTTGTACTCTGTTCATATCTACCCGTCTCTATTGGACTCCGTTCAACTCCATTCCTCACTATTTTCCTCTCTTCTATTCTACCCTTCCCTACCCTAATCTCTTCTAATCGATTCGATTTGATTTGACGCGATTCGAAGCAACCGGACGTGATTCGTCTCGTTTTGTCTCCACTCGGCTCAATTCGGCTATGTTCTCTCTCTTTGACTCTATTCTATTCTGTTGTATTCTTTCTGTTCTGTTCTATTCTCTCCTGTTCTGTGGTACTCTATTCTATTCTACCCTACCCGACCCAACGGCACCCCACCCGAACCTACCCTACTTTAATCTATTGGATTCAATTCGATTCCGTGCAAAGCGATTTGATAGGACTTGACTGGATTCGGCAAATCTGAAGGGATTTGATGAGATTCCATGCGACTCGACGTGATTCAGTAGGATTCTCTGAGGTTTGACGCAATTCGAAGTTATTCGACGTGATTCGATGGGATTCGACACGATATGAAGCGATTTGACCTTGTTTGATTCAAAACGATGTGACTCGACTCGATTCGACCTGATTCGATTCGACGCTGTTCGGTGACAGTCAGTGCGATTCTGCTTGATTCCGCTCGATTAGGTGTGATTCGGCAGTATACAGCTCTTTTCGGCTGTATTCAGCTCCATTCGTCTCTATTCAGCTTATTCGGCTCTATTCGACGGTATTCGACTCTACTCTTTTCCACTCGATTCTACTCGATTCTATTCCTTCTGTTCTGTTCTAATCTCTTCTATTCCACTCTACTCTGTTCTATTCTCCCCTCCCCTCCCCTCCCCTTCTCTAATCTATACGTCTCGATTGGATTTGACGCGTTGAACGCGATTCGAGGCGATGAAGCTTGAATCGGCTCGATTCGGCTCGATTTGGCTCTATTCGGCTCAGTTAGGCTCCATTCAGCTTGTTTTGGCTTGAATCGCTTCGAATCTGCTCGATTTGGCCTTCTTTGGCCCTATTCTGCTCTATTCGACTCTTTTCTACTCTATTCGTTTCTATTTGACTCCATTCTACTCCATTCTATTCATTCCACACTATTCTACACTATTCTACTCTATTCTGCTCTACCCTACCCAACACCACCCTAATTTACTCTACTTGCTTCTACACGATTCCTCTCATTTTGTCTGCATTTGGCTCTATTCAGCTCTATTCTACTCTTCTCTACTCTATTGTATTGTTTCTACTCTGTTCTGTACTATTCTACTCTATTCTACCCTACCCTATGCTACCCAACTCTAAGGTATTGTAATCCACTTGATTGGATTTGATTCAACCCATTTCAACATGATTCGGCTCTATTTGGCTCTGTTCAAATCTATTCTACTCTACTCTATTCCCCTCTACTCTACTCTAGCCTACTCTTTTCTGTATTCGTTCTGTGTTGTTCTGTTCTATTTTGTTGTGTTCTGTTCTGTTTTATTCTATTCTACTCTATTCTACCCTACTCTAGCCTACCCGAACCTCCCCTACTCTAGTCTATTCAATTGAATTCGAGAAATTTTGACGTGACTAGGGGCCGAATCGGTGTGATTCATGTCCATTCGGCTCCATTTGTCTCGAATAGTGTCGATTCAGCTCGATTAGGCTCGATTTGGCTCCGTTAGGCTCGATTCACTGGATTCGGCTCGATTTCTCTCAATTCAGCTCGATTTGGCCCTCTCTGGCCCTCTTCGGCTCTCTTCAGCTCTTTTCTACTCTACTCGATTCCATTGCACACCATTCTACTCCATTCTACGCTCTTCTACTATTCCCTACTGCAATTGATTCGATGGGATTCGACGCCATTCGACGCGATTTGTCTCGTTTCGTCTCCATTCAGCTTGATTCGACTCTGTTCTACTCTACTCTATTCTACTCTACACTATTCTGCTCTGCTCTACCCTTTTCTACTCTATTCTATTGTATCCTTTCCATTCTCTTCTACTGTGTTCAAGTCTACTCTATTCCATCCTTCCCTAATCTAATCTATTCTACTGGATTCGATTCCACGCATCTCCATGCGATTCGGCTCAAATCGGCTCCTTTCCACTCCATTCATCCCCAATCGGCTCAAATCGGTTCGATTCAGCTCTAATCGGCTCCATTCGGCTCTAGTCAGCTTGAATAGGCTCTATTCAGCTCGATTCGGCTCTATTAGACTCTACTCAACTCTATTATCTCTTTTCGACTCCACTCGACTCCATGCTGCACCATTCTACTCCATCCTAAACTATTCTCTACTGTATTGTATTGTACTCTACCCTACTCTAGTCTATTCTAATTGATTGGATTGGATTGGATTGGAATTGATCAGATTCAATGCAATTCGACGGGATTCGACGCAATACGGCACGATTCCACGGGATTCGGTGTGATTCCTCTTGGTTTCTATCCATTTAGCTCTTTTGGGCTCTATTTGGCCCTATTCGACAATGTTTGACTCTGCTCTACTCTACTCTTCTATACTCTGCTCGTCTCGACCCTATTCTTTCAGTTCTGTTCTCTTCTGTTCTACTGCACTCTATTCTACCCTACCCTACCCTAACTTAGCCTATCGTAATCTGTTCTATGCTATTCGACACACTTGAATGGGATTCGACCTGATTCGGGTCATATGGGCTCGATTCATCTCCTTTCTGCTCCATTAAACTCGATTCGGTTCTATTCGGCTCTTTTCCACTCTATTCGGCTCTTTTTGGCAGTATTCGACTCTATTTGACTCTAGTCTACTCGATTCTTTCTGTTCTGTTCTATTCTACTCTATTCTATTCTTCTCTACCCTACCCTAACCTTACCTTCCCCACACTAATCTATTTGATTCGATTCGACACGTTTCAAACGACTCGACATGATTCATCTCGATTCACCTTGAATTTGGTCAATTCGGCTGTATTCAGCTCTGTTTGGCTCTTTTCGGCTCTCTTCAGCTCAATTTGACTCTATTCTACTGGACCCGACTCTACTTAATTCTATTCTCTTCTTTCTATTGTGTTGTGTTGTGTTGTAGTCTAGCCTCTCCTGCCGTACCCTCCTCTACTCTAATCTATTCGATTCAACGCATTTCGACGCGATTCCATGTGATTAGGCTTGAATCGGCTCGATTTAGCTCTATTTGGCTTGAATTGGGTCAATTCGTCTCGATTCTGCTCAATTCAGCATAATTAGGCTCGAGTGAACCTTATTCAGCCCTGTTCAGCTCTACTCAACGCTTTCTACTTTATTTGTCTCTATTTGGCTCCATTCAACTCCCTTCCACACCATTCTACTCTTTTCTACTCTATTCTATTCTGTTCTAGCCTACTCTACTCTAATCTATTCTAATCGATTCGATTCATCACGATTTGTCTCCTTTCCTCTCCATTCGAATCGATTGGGCTTGAATTGGATCTATTCATCTATATTCTGCACTACCCGACTCTGACTATTCCACTCTACTCAACTCTACTCCGTTCTACTCTTGGTATTCTCTTCTGTTCTACTCTATTCTATTCTTCTGTGCCCTTCCCTACTGAATCCCAGTCTAACCTACACTACTCTAATCTATTCAATTTAATTCGATTCCATTCAGTTTGACACCATTCGACCCGATTTGAGACAATTCGACGGGATTCGGTGAGATTCCGCGAGATTTGATGCGTTTTGGTGGGATTTGATGGAATTCGACGAGATCCGATGCAATAGGATGCAATTAAGTGTGTCTTGGCTCGATTTTGCTGGGTTCAGTTTGTCTCTATTTGGCTCATTTCAGCTCCACTAGGCTCCATTCATCCCGAATCTGGTCGACTCGACTCGATTCGGCTCATTTTGGCCATATGTGGTCCTATTCAGCGTTATTCGGCTCTATTCAACTCTTTTCTACTCTCTGCATCTGTGTTCGAATCCATTTGACTCCATTCCACACCATTCTATTCCATTCTACACTACTGTATTCTACAAAACCCTCCCCCACCCTAGCCTATCCTAATCTAGTCTGCTCTTTTCTAGTCTCCTTTTCTATTTTCTCTATTCCATCCTATGCTACTCTACCATACCCTACACTAAGCTAACCTACCCTGACCTATGCTGTTCTATTCTATTTCCTTCTATTTTCTCTGTTCCACCGTATGCTTCCCTACCCTATGCTACCCCACCGTACCATACTCTACTACTTAGGGTTACTCAATAAGGGTCCTAATTAAGGGGAGTAGTTCGGGCAAGGGTACTCCTTAAGGCAAGTGTACTAGTTCAGGCTACTAGTTAAGGCCAGGGTACTAGTTAAGTCCAGGCTACTAGTTAAGGTATGGGTACTTGTTGAGGGTACTGGTTAAGGCAAGGGTACCATCTCAGGCTACTTGTTAAGGACATACTACTAGTGAAGGCAAGGGTACTAGTGAAGACTACTGGTTAAGGCAAGGGTACTTGTTAGGACTACTAGTTAAGGCAAGGGTACTAGATTAGGCTAAGAGTTCAGGCAAGGGTACTCGTTCAGATTACTGACTTAGGGTACTCTTCAAGACTAGTTGTCTAGGCTACTGCTCTATGCCACTAGTCTAGCTGACTAGTCCAGCTTACTAGTCTAGGCTTCTACTCTAGCCTTCTCTTGTCTACTCTAATGTAGTCTACTTGCATCTACCCTAGTCTTCCTATCATAAACTACCCTACCCTAACCTATTCTAATCGATTCCATTTGATTCGATTCAAAGCATTTCGATGCGACCGGACACCATCACGCTTGAGTCGGCTCGATTCCGCAACATCAGCTCGATTCAGCTCGATTTGGCTCGAATCGCTTCAATTCAGCTCGTTTCCACTCGGTTCAGCCTTATTCGGCCCTATTTGGCTCGATTCGACCCTTTTCTACTCTATTTGTCTCTGTTCGACTCCATTTGACTCCACTCTTCTCCATTCTACGCTATTCTACTCTATTCTGTTCTACTCTACCCTACGATACTCTAATCTATTCGATTGGATGCGATTCGAAGCAATTCGGTGTGATTCATCTCGTTTTGTTTCCATTTGACTCGATTCGGCCAGAATTGGCTCTATTCAGCTATATCCTGCACTCTTTGACTCTATTGGACTCAATTCTACTCTGCTCTACTCTTGTCTGCTTTACTCTCTCTACTCTACCCTACTGTACTATATTCTATTCTGTACTATTCTGTTCTATTCTACCCACCCGCCCCTCCCCTCCCCTTCCCTAATCTATTTGATTAGATTCGATGTGACGTATTTCCACGCGATTTGACGCGATTAGGCTTGAATCAGCTCGATTCAGTTCGAATCGGCTCTATTCGGCTCGACTTGGCTCCATTTCACTCCATTCGGCTCGATTAGGCTCGAATTCCATCGATTCTGCTGGATTCTGCTCAATTAGGCCTTATTTGGGCCTATTCTCCCTATTCTGCTCTATTAGACTCTTTTGTACTCTGTTCATATCTACCCGTCTCTACTGGACTCCGTTCAACTCCATTCCTCACTATTTTCCTCTCTTCTATTCTACCCTTCCCTACCCTAATCTCTTCTAATCGATTCGATTTGATTTGACGCGATTCGAAGCAACCGGACGTGATTCGTCTCGTTTTGTCTCCACTCGGCTCAATTCGGCTATGTTCTCTCTCTTTGACTCTATTCTATTCTGTTGTATTCTTTCTGTTCTGTTCTATTCTCTCCTGTTCTGTGGTACTCTATTCTATTCTACCCTACCCGACCCAACGGCACCCCACCCGAACCTACCCTACTTTAATCTATTGGATTCAATTCGATTCCGTGCAAAGAGATTTGATAGGACTTGACTGGATTCAGCAAATCTGAAGGGATTTGATGAGATTCCATGCGACTCGACGTGATTCAGTAGGATTCTCTGAGGTTTGACGCAATTCGAAGTTATTCGACGTGATTCGATGGGATTCGACACGATATGAAGCGATTTGACCTTGTTTGATTCAAAACGATGTGACTCGACTCGATTCGACCTGATTCGATTCGACGCTGTTCGGTGACAGTCAGTGCGATTCTGCTTGATTCCGCTCGATTAGGTGTGATTCGGCAGTATACAGCTCTTTTCGGCTGTATTCAGCTCCATTCGTCTCTATTCAGCTTATTCGGCTCTATTCGACTGTATTCGACTCTACTCTTTTCCACTCGATTCTACTCGATTCTATTCCTTCTATTCTGTTCTAATCTCTTCTATTCCACTCTACTCTGTTCTATTCTCCCCTTCCCTCCCCTCCCCTTCTCTAATCTATACGTCTCGATTGGATTTGACGCGTTGAATGCGATTCGAGGCGATGAAGCTTGAATCGGCTCGATTCGGCTCGATTTGGCTCTATTCGGCTCAGTTAGGCCCCATTCAGCTTGTTTTGGCTTGAATCGCTTCGAATCTGCTCGATTTGGCCTTCTTCGGCCCTATTCTGCTCTATTCGACTCTTTTCTACTCTATTCGTTTCTATTTGACTCCATTCTACTCCATTCTATTCATTCCACACTATTCTACACTATTCTACTCTATTCTGCTCTACCCTACCCAACACCACCCTAATTTACTCTACTTGCTTCTACACGATTCCTCTCATTTTGTCTGCATTTGGCTCTATTCAGCTCTATTCTACTCTTCTCTACTCTATTGTATTGTTTCTACTCTGTTCTGTACTATTCTACTCTATTCTACCCTACCCTATGCTACCCAACTCTAAGGTATTGTAATCCACTTGATTGGATTTGATTCAACCCATTTCAACGTGATTCGGCTCGATTTGGCTCTGTTCAAATCTATTCTACTCTACTCTATTCCCCTCTACTCTACTCTAGCCTACTCTTTTCTGTATTCGTTCTGTGTTGTTCTGTTCTATTTTGTTGTGTTCTGTTCTGTTTTATTCTATTCTACTCTATTCTACCCTACTCTAGCCTACCCGAACCTCCCCTACTCTAGTCTATTCAATTGAATTCGAGAAATTTTGACGTGACTAGGGGCCGAATCGGTGTGATTCATGTCCATTCGGCTCCATTTGTCTCGAATAGTGTCGATTCAGCTCGATTAGGCTCGATTTGGCTCCGTTAGGCTCGATTCACTGGATTCGGCTCGATTTCTCTCAATTCAGCTCGATTTGGCCCTCTCTGGCCCTCTTCGGCTCTCTTCAGCTCTTTTCTACTCTACTCGATTCCATTGCACACCATTCTACTCCATTCTACGCTCTTCTACTATTCCCTACTGCAATTGATTCGATGGGATTCGACGCCATTCGACGCGATTTGTCTCGTTTCGTCTCCATTCAGCTTGATTCGACTCTGTTCTACTCTACTCTCTTCTACTCTACACTATTCTGCTCTGCTCTACCCTTTTCTACTCTATTCTATTGTATCCTTTCCATTCTCTTCTACTGTGTTCAAGTCTACTCTATTCCATCCTACCCTAATCTAATCTATTCTACTGGATTCGATTCCACGCATCTCCATGCGATTCGGCTCAAATTGGCTCCTTTCCACTCCATTCATCCCCAATCGGCTCAAATCGGTTCGATTCAGCTCTAATCGGCTCCATTCGGCTCTAGTCAGCTCGAATAGGCTCTATTCAGCTCGATTCGGCTCTATTAGACTCTACTCAACTCTATTATCTCTTTTCGACTCCACTCGACTCCATGCTGCACCATTCTACTCCATCCTAAACTATTCTCTACTGTATTGTATTGTACTCTACCCTACTCTAGTCTATTCTAATTGATTGGATTGGATTGGATTGGAATTGATCAGATTCAATGCAATTCGACGGGATTCGACGCGATACGGCACGATTCCACGGGATTCGGTGTGATTCCTCTTGGTTTCTATCCATTTAGCTCTTTTGGGCTCTATTTGGCCCTATTCGACAATGTTTGACTCTGCTCTACTCTACTCTTCTATACTCTGCTCGTCTCGACCCTATTCTTTCAGTTCTGTTCTGTTCTGTTCTACTGCACTCTATTCTACCCTACCCTAACTTAGCCTACCGTAATCTGTTCTATGCTATTCGACACACTTGAATGGGATTCGACCTGATTCGGGTCATATGGGCTCGATTCATCTCCTTTCTGCTCCATTAAACTCGATTCGGTTCTATTCGGCTCTTTTCCACTCTATTCGGCTCTTTTTGGCAGTATTCGACTCTATTTGACTCTAGTCTACTCGATTCTTTCTGTTCTGTTCTATTCTACTCTATTCTATTCTTCTCTACCCTACCCTAACCTTACCTTCCCCACACTAATCTATTTGATTCAATTCGACACGTTTCAAACGACTCGACATGATTCATCTCGATTCACTTTGAATTTGGTCAATTCGGCTGTATTCAGCTCTGTTTGGCTCTTTTCGGCTCTCTTCAGCTCAATTTGACTCTATTCTACTGGACCCGACTCTACTTAATTCTATTCTCTTCTTTCTATTGTGTTGTGTTGTGTTGTGTTGTAGTCTAGCCTCTCCTGCCATACCCTCCTCTACTCTAATCTATTCGATTCAACGCATTTCGACGCGATTCCATGTGATTAGGCTTGAATCGGCTCGATTTAGCTCTATTTGGCTTGAATTGGGTCAATTCGTCTCGATTCTGCTCAATTCAGCATAATTAGGCTCGAGTGAACCTTATTCAGCCCTGTTCAGCTCTACTCAACCCTTTCTACTTTATTTGTCTCTATTTGGCTCCATTCAACTCCCTTCCACACCATTCTACTCTTTTCTACTCTATTCTATTCTGTTCTAGCCTACTCTACTCTAATCTATTCTAATCGATTCAATTCATCACGATTTGTCTCCTTTCCTCTCCATTCGAATCGATTGGGCTTGAATTGGATCTATTCATCTATATTCTGCACTACCCGACTCTGACTATTCCACTCTACTCAACTCTACTCCATTCTACTCTTGGTATTCTCTTCTGTTCTACTCTATTCTATTCTTCTGTGCCCTTCCCTACTGAATCCCAGTCTAACCTACACTACTCTAATCTATTCAATTTAATTCGATTCCATTCAGTTTGACACCATTCGACCCGATTTGAGACAATTCGACGGGATTCGGTGAGATTCCGCGAGATTTGATGCGTTTTGGTGGGATTTGATGGAATTCGACGAGATCCGATGCAATAGGATGCAATTAAGTGTGTCTTGGCTCGATTTTGCTGGGTTCAGTTTGTCTCTATTTGGCTCATTTCAGCTCCACTAGGCTCCATTCATCCCGAATCTGGTCGACTCGACTCGATTCGGCTCATTTTGGCCATATGTGGTCCTATTCAGCGTTATTCGGCTCTATTCAACTCTTTTCTACTCTCTGTATCTGTGTTCGAATCCATTTGACTCCATTCCACACCATTCTATTCCATTCTACACTACTGTATCCTACAAAACCCTCCCCCACCCTAGCCTATCCTAATCTAGTCTGCTCTTTTCTAGTCTCCTTTTCTATTTTCTCTATTCCATCCTATGCTACTCTACCATACCCTACACTAAGCTAACCTACCCTGACCTATGCTGTTCTATTCTATTTCCTTCTGTTTTCTCTGTTCCACCGTATGCTTCCCTACCCTATGCTACCCCACCGTACCATACTCTACTACTTAGGGTTACTCAATAAGGGTCCTAATTAAGGGGAGTAGTTCGGGCAAGGGTACTCCTTAAGGCAAGTGTACTAGTTCAGGCTACTAGTTAAGGCCAGGCTACTAGTTAAGTCCAGGCTACTAGTTAAGGCATGGGTACTTGTTGAGGGTACTGGTTAAGGCAAGGGTACCAGTTCAGGCTACTTGTTAAGGACATACTACTAGTGAAGGCAAGGGTACTAGTGAAGACTACTGGTTAAGGCAAGGGTACTTGTTAGGACTACTATTTAAGGCAAGGGTACTAGATTAGGCTAAGAGTTCAGGCAAGGGTACTCGTTCAGATTACTGACTTAGGGTACTCTTCAAGACTAGTTGTCTAGGCTACTGCTCTATGCCACTAGTCTAGCTGACTAGTCCAGCTTACTAGTCTAGGCTTCTACTCTAGCCTTCTCTTGTCTACTCTAATGTAGTCTACTTGCATCTACCCTAGTCTTCCTATCATAAACTACCCTACCCTAACCTATTCTAATCGATTCCATTTGATTCGATTCAAAGCATTTCGATGCGACCGGACACCATCACGCTTGAGTCGGCTCGATTCCGCAACATCAGCTCGATTCAGCTCGATTTGGCTCGAATCGCTTCAATTCAGCTCGTTTCCACTCGGTTCAGCCTTATTCGGCCCTATTTGGCTCGATTCGACCCTTTTCTACTCTATTTGTCTCTGTTCGACTCCATTTGACTCCACTCTTCTCCATTCTACGCTATTCTACTCTATTCTGTTCTACTCTACCCTACGATACTCTAATCTATTCGATTGGATGCGATTCGAAGCAATTCGGTGTGATTCATCTCGTTTTGTTTCCATTTGACTCGATTCGGCCAGAATTGGCTCTATTCAGCTATATCCTGCACTCTTTGACTCTATTGGACTCAATTCTACTCTGCTCTACTCTTGTCTGCTTTACTCTCTCTACTCTACCCTACTGTACTATATTCTATTCTGTACTATTCTGTTCTATTCTACCCACCCGCCCCTCCCCTCCCCTTCCCTAATCTATTTGATTAGATTCGATGTGACGTATTTCCACGCGATTTGACGCGATTAGGCTTGAATCAGCTCGATTCAGTTCGAATCGGCTCTATTCGGCTCGACTTGGCTCCATTTCACTCCATTCGGCTCGATTAGGCTCGAATTCCATCGATTCTGCTGGATTCTGCTCAATTAGGCCTTATTTGGGCCTATTCGGCCCTATTCTGCTCTATTAGACTCTTTTGTACTCTGTTCATATCTACCCGTCTCTACTGGACTCCGTTCAACTCCATTCCTCACTATTTTCCTCTCTTCTATTCTACCCTTCCCTACCCTAATCTCTTCTAATCGATTCGATTTGATTTGACGCGATTCGAAGCAACCGGACGTGATTCGTCTCGTTTTGTCTCCACTCGGCTCAATTCGGCTATGTTCTCTCTCTTTGACTCTATTCTATTCTGTTGTATTCTTTCTGTTCTGTTCTATTCTCTCCTGTTCTGTGGTACTCTATTCTATTCTACCCTACCCGACCCAACGGCACCCCACCCGAACCTACCCTACTTTAATCTATTGGATTCAATTCGATTCCGTGCAAAGCGATTTGATAGGACTTGACTGGATTCGGCAAATCTGAAGGGATTTGATGAGATTCCATGCGACTCGACGTGATTCAGTAGGATTCTCTGAGGTTTGACGCAATTCGAAGTTATTCGACGTGATTCGATGGGATTCGACACGATATGAAGCGATTTGACCTTGTTTGATTCAAAACGATGTGACTCGACTCGATTCGACCTGATTCGATTCGACGCTGTTCGGTGACAGTCAGTGCGATTCTGCTTGATTCCGCTCGATTAGGTGTGATTCGGCAGTATACAGCTCTTTTCGGCTGTATTCAGCTCCATTCGTCTCTATTCAGCTTATTCGGCTCTATTCGACGGTATTCGACTCTACTCTTTTCCACTCGATTCTACTCGATTCTATTCCTTCTGTTCTGTTCTAATCTCTTCTATTCCACTCTACTCTGTTCTATTCTCCCCTCCCCTCCCCTTCTCTAATCTATACGTCTCGATTGGATTTGACGCGTTGAATGCGATTCGAGGCGATGAAGCTTGAATCGGCTCGATTCGGCTCGATTTGGCTCTATTCGGCTCAGTTAGGCTCCATTCGGCTTGTTTTGGCTTGAATCGCTTCGAATCTGCTCGATTTGGCCTTCTTTGGCCCTATTCTGCTCTATTCGACTCTTTTCTACTCTATTCGTTTCTATTTGACTCCATTCTACTCCATTCTATTCATTCCACACTATTCTACACTATTCTACTCTATTCTGCTCTACCCTACACAACACCACCCTAATTTACTCTACTTGCTTCTACACGATTCCTCTCATTTTGTCTGCATTTGGCTCTATTCAGCTCTATTCTACTCTTCTCTACTCTATTGTATTGTTTCTACTCTGTTCTGTACTATTCTACTCTATTCTACCCTACCCTATGCTACCCAACTCTAAGGTATTGTAATCCACTTGATTGGATTTGATTCAACCCATTTCAACATGATTCGGCTCTATTTGGCTCTGTTCAAATCTATTCTACTCTACTCTATTCCCCTCTACTCTACTCTAGCCTACTCTTTTCTGTATTCGTTCTGTGTTGTTCTGTTCTATTTTGTTGTGTTCTGTTCTGTTTTATTCTATTCTACTCTATTCTACCCTACTCTAGCCTACCCGAACCTCCCCTACTCTAGTCTATTCAATTGAATTCGAGAAATTTTGACGTGACTAGGGGCCGAATCGGTGTGATTCATGTCCATTCGGCTCCATTTGTCTCGAATAGTGTCGATTCAGCTCGATTAGGCTCGATTTGGCTCCGTTAGGCTCGATTCACTGGATTCGGCTCGATTTCTCTCAATTCAGCTCGATTTGGCCCTCTCTGGCCCTCTTCGGCTCTCTTCAGCTCTTTTCTACTCTACTCGATTCCATTGCACACCATTCTACTCCATTCTACGCTCTTCTACTATTCCCTACTGCAATTGATTCGATGGGATTCGACGCCATTCGACGCGATTTGTCTCGTTTCGTCTCCATTCAGCTTGATTCGACTCTGTTCTACTCTACTCTATTCTACTCTACACTATTCTGCTCTGCTCTACCCTTTTCTACTCTATTCTATTGTATCCTTTCCATTCTCTTCTACTGTGTTCAAGTCTACTCTATTCCATCCTTCCCTAATCTAATCTATTCTACTGGATTCGATTCCACGCATCTCCATGCGATTCGGCTCAAATTGGCTCCTTTCCACTCCATTCATCCCCAATCGGCTCAAATCGGTTCGATTCAGCTCTAATCGGCTCCATTCGGCTCTAGTCAGCTCGAATAGGCTCTATTCAGCTCGATTCGGCTCTATTAGACTCTACTCAACTCTATTATCTCTTTTCGACTCCACTCGACTCCATGCTGCACCATTCTACTCCATCCTAAACTATTCTCTACTGTATTGTATTGTACTCTACCCTACTCTAGTCTATTCTAATTGATTGGATTGGATTGGATTGGAATTGATCAGATTCAATGCAATTCGACGGGATTCGACGCGATACGGCACGATTCCACGGGATTCGGTGTGATTCCTCTTGGTTTCTATCCATTTAGCTCTTTTGGGCTCTATTTGGCCCTATTCGACAATGTTTGACTCTGCTCTACTCTACTCTTCTATACTCTGCTCGTCTCGACCCTATTCTTTCAGTTCTGTTCTGTTCTGTTCTACTGCACTCTATTCTACCCTACCCTACCCTAACTTAGCCTACCGTAATCTGTTCTATGCTATTCGACACACTTGAATGGGATTCGACCTGATTCGGGTCATATGGGCTCGATTCATCTCCTTTCTGCTCCATTAAACTCGATTCGGTTCTATTCGGCTCTTTTCCACTCTATTCGGCTCTTTTTGGCAGTATTCGACTCTATTTGACTCTAGTCTACTCGATTCTTTCTGTTCTGTTCTGTTCTATTCTACTCTATTCTATTCTTCTCTACCCTACCCTAACCTTACCTTCCCCACACTAATCTATTTGATTCGATTCGACACGTTTCAAACGACTCGACATGATTCATCTCGATTCACCTTGAATTTGGTCAATTCGGCTGTATTCAGCTCTGTTTGGCTCTTTTCGGCTCTCTTCAGCTCAATTTGACTCTATTCTACTGGACCCGACTCTACTTAATTCTATTCTCTTCTTTCTATTGTGTTGTGTTGTGTTGTAGTCTAACCTCTCCTGCCGTACCCTCCTCTACTCTAATCTATTCGATTCAACGCATTTCGACGCGATTCCATGTGATTAGGCTTGAATCGGCTCGATTTAGCTCTATTTGGCTTGAATTGGGTCAATTCGTCTCGATTCTGCTCAATTCAGCATAATTAGGCTCGAGTGAACCTTATTCAGCCCTGTTCAGCTCTACTCAACCCTTTCTACTTTATTTGTCTCTATTTGGCTCCATTCAACTCCCTTCCACACCATTCTACTCTTTTCTACTCTATTCTATTCTGTTCTAGCCTACTCTACTCTAATCTATTCTAATCGATTCGATTCATCACGATTTGTCTCCTTTCCTCTCCATTCGAATCGATTGGGCTTGAATTGGATCTATTCATCTATATTCTGCACTACCCGACTCTGACTATTCCACTCTACTCAACTCTACTCCATTCTACTCTTGGTATTCTCTTCTGTTCTACTCTATTCTATTCTTCTGTGCCCTTCCCTACTGAATCCCAGTCTAACCTACACTACTCTAATCTATTCAATTTAATTCGATTCCATTCAGTTTGACACCATTCGACCCGATTTGAGACAATTCGACGGGACTCGGTGAGATTCCGCGAGATTTGATGCGTTTTGGTGGGATTTGATGGAATTCGACGAGATCCGATGCAATAGGATGCAATTAAGTGTGTTTTGGCTCGATTTTGCTGGGTTCAGTTTGTCTCTATTTGGCTCGTTTCAGCTCCACTAGGCTCCATTCATCCCGAATCTGGTCTACTCGACTCGATTCGGCTCATTTTGGCCATATGTGGTCCTATTCAGCGTTATTCGGCTCTATTCAACTCTTTTCTACTCTCTGCATCTGTGTTCGAATCCATTTGACTCCATTCCACACCATTCTATTCCATTCTACACTACTGTATTCTACAAAACCCTCCCCCACCCTAGCCTATCCTAATCTAGTCTGCTCTTTTCTAGTCTCCTTTTCTATTTTCTCTATTCCATCCTATGCTACTCTACTGTATCCTAGACTAAGCTAACCTACCCTGACCTGTGCTGTTCTATTCTATTTCCTTCTATTTTCTCTGTTCCACCGTATGCTTCCCTACCCTATGCTACCCCACCGTACCATACTCTACTACTTAGGGTTACTCAATAAGGGTCCTAATTAAGGGGAGTAGTTCGGGCAAGGGTACTCCTTAAGGCAAGGGTACTAGTTCAGGCTACTACTTATGGGCAGGGCACTAGTTAAGGCCAGGCTACTAGTTAAGGCATGGGTACTTGTTGAGGGTACTGGTTAAGGCAAGGGTACCAGTTCAGGCTACTTGTTAAGGACATACTACTAGTGAAGGCAAGGGTACTAGTGAAGACTACTGGTTAAGGCAAGGGTACTTGTTAGGACTACTAGTTAAGGCAAGGGTACTAGATTAGGCTAAGAGTTCAGGCAAGGGTACTCGTTCAGATTACTGACTTAGGGTACTCTTCAAGACTAGTTGTCTAGGCTACTGCTCTATGCCACTAGTCTAGCTGACTAGTCCAGCTTACTAGTCTAGGCTTCTACTCTAGCCTTCTCTTGTCTACTCTAATGTAGTCTACTTGCATCTACCCTAGTCTTCCTATCATAAACTACCCTACCCTAACCTATTCTAATCGATTCCATTTGATTCGATTCAAAGCATTTCGATGCGACCGGACACCATCACGCTTGAGTCGGCTCGATTCTGCAACATCAGCGCGATTCAGCTCGATTGGGCTCAAATCGCTTCAATTCAGCTCGTTTCCACTCGGTTCAGCCATATTCGGCCCTATTTGGCTCGATTCGACTCTTTTGTACTCTATTTGTCTCTGTTCGACTCCATTTGACTCCACTCTTCTCCATTCTACGCTATTCTGTTCTACTCTACCCTACAATACTCTAATCTATTCGATTGGATGCGATTGGAAGCAATTCGGTGTGATTCATCTCGTTTTGTTTCCATTTGACTCGATTCGGCCAGAATTGGCTCTATTCAGCTATATCCTGCACTCTTTGACTCTATTTGACTCAATTCTACTCTGCTCTACTCTTGTCTGCTTTACTCTCTCTACTCTACCCTACTGTACTATATTCTATTCTGTACTATTCTGTTCTATTCTACCCACTTGCCCCTCCCCTACCCTTCCCTAATCTATTTGATTAGATTCGATGTGACGTATTTCCACGCGATTTGACGCGATTAGGCTTGAATCAGCTCGATTCAGTTCGAATCGGCTCTATTCGGCTCGACTTGGCTCCATTTCACTCCATTCGGCTCGATTAGGCTCGAATTCCATCGATTCTGCTGGATTCTGCTCAATTAGGCCTTATTTGGGCCTATTCGGCCCTATTCTGCTCTATTAGACTCTTTTGTACTCTATTCATATCTATCCGTCTCTATTGGACTCCGTTCAACTCCATTCCTCACTATTTTCCTCTCTTCTATTCTACCCTTCCCTACCCTAATCTCTTCTAATCGATTCGATGCGATTCGAAGCAACCGGACGTGATTCGTCTCGTTTTGTCTCCACTCGGCTCAATTCGGCTATGTTCTCTCTCTTTGACTCTATTCTATTCTGTTGTATTCTTTCTGTTCTGTTCTATTCTCTCCTATTCTATTCTACCCTACCCGACCCAACGGCACCCCACCCGAACCTACCCTACTTTAATCTATTGGATTCAATTCGATTCCGTGCAAAGCGATTTGATAGGACTTGACTGGATTCGGCAAATCTGAAGGGATTTGATGAGATTCCATGCGACTCGACGTGATTCAGTAGGATTCTCTGAGGTTTGACGCAATTCGAAGTTATTCGACATGATTCGATGGGATTCGACACGATATGAAGCGATTTGACCTTGTTTGATTCAAAACGATGTGACTCGACTCGATTCGACCTGATTCGATTCGACGCTGTTCGGTGACAGTCAGTGCGATTCTGCTTGATTCCGCTCGATTAGGTGTGATTCGGCAGTCTACAGCTCTTTTCGGCTGTATTCAGCTCCATTCGTCTCTATTCAGCTTATTTGGCTCTATTCGACTGTATTCAACTCTACTCTTTTCCACTCGATTCTACTCGATTCTATTCCTTCTGTTCTGTTCTAATCTCTTCTATTCCACTCTACTCTGTTCTATTCTCCCCTCCCCTCCCCTCCCCTCCCCTTCTCTAATCTATACGTCTGGATTGGATTTGACGCGTTGAACGCGATTCGAGGCGATGAAGCTTGAATCGGCTCGATTTGGCTCTATTCGGCTCAGTTAGGCTCCATTCAGCTTATTTTGGCTTGAATCGCTTCGAATCTGCTCGATTTGGCCTTCTTCGGCCCTATTCTGCTCTATTCGACTCTTTTCTACTCTATTCGTTTCTATTTGACTCCATTCTACTCCATTCTATTCATTCCACACTATTCTACACTATTCTACTCTATTCTGCTCTACCCTACCCAACACCACCCTAATTTACTCTACTTGCTTCTACACGATTCCTCTCATTTTGTCTGCATTTGGCTCTATTCAGCTCTATTCTACTCTTCTCTACTCTATTGTATTGTTTCTACTCTGTTCTGTACTATTCTACTCTATTCTACCCTACCCTATGCTACCCAACTCTAAGGTATTGTAATCCACTTGATTGGATTTGATTCAACCCATTTCAACATGATTCGGCTCGATTTGGCTCTGTTCAAATCTATTCTACTCTACTCTATTCCCCTCTACTCTACTCTAGCCTACTCTTTTCTGTATTCGTTCTGTGTTGTTCTGTTCTATTTTGTTGTGTTCTGTTCTGTTTTATTCTATTCTACTCTATTCTACCCTACTCTAGCCTACCCGAACCTCCCCTACTCTAGTCTATTCAATTGAATTCGAGAAATTTTGACGTGACTAGGGGCCGAATCGGTGTGATTCATGTCCATTCGGCTCCATTTGTCTCGAATAGTGTCGATTCAGCTCGATTAGGCTCGATTTGGCTCCGTTAGGCTCGATTCACTGGATTCGGCTCGATTTCTCTCAATTCAGCTCGATTTGGCCCTCTCTGGCCCTCTTCGGCTCTCTTCAGCTCTTTTCTACTCTACTCGATTCCATTGCACACCATTCTACTCCATTCTACGCTCTTCTCCTATTCCCTACTGTAATTGATTCGATGGGATTCGACGCCATTCGACGCGATTTGTCTCGTTTCGTCTCCATTCAGCTTGATTCGACTCTGTTCTACTCTACTCTATTCTACTCTACACTATTCTGCTCTGCTCTACCCTTTTCTACTCTATTCTATTGTATCCTTTCCATTCTCTTCTACTGTGTTCAAGTCTACTCTATTCCATCCTACCCTAATCTAATCTATTCTACTGGATTCGATTCCACGCATCTCCATGCGATTCGGCTCAAATTGGCTCCTTTCCACTCCATTCATCCCCAATCGGCTCAAATCGGTTCGATTCAGCTCTAATCGGCTCCATTCGGCTCTAGTCAGCTCGAATAGGCTCTATTCAGCTCGATTCGGCTCTATTAGACTCTACTCAACTCTATTATCTCTTTTCGACTCCACTCGACTCCATGCTGCACCATTCTACTCCATCCTAAACTATTCTCTACTGTATTGTATTGTACTCTACCCTACTCTAGTCTATTCTAATTGATTGGATTGGATTGGATTGGAATTGATCAGATTCAATGCAATTCGACGGGATTCGACGCGATACGGCACGATTCCACGGGATTCGGTGTGATTCCTCTTGGTTTCTATCCATTTAGCTCTTTTGGGCTCTATTTGGCCCTATTCGACAATGTTTGACTCTGCTCTACTCTACTCTTCTATACTCTGCTCGTCTCGACCCTATTCTTTCAGTTCTGTTCTGTTCTGTTCTACTGCACTCTATTCTACCCTACCCTACCCTAACTTAGCCTACCGTAATCTGTTCTATGCTATTCGACACACTTGAATGGGATTCGACCTGATTCGGGTCATATGGGCTCGATTCATCTCCTTTCTGCTCCATTAAACTCGATTCGGTTCTATTCGGCTCTTTTCCACTCTATTCGGCTCTTTTTGGCAGTATTCGACTCTATTTGACTCTAGTCTACTCGATTCTTTCTGTTCTGTTCTATTCTACTCTATTCTATTCTTCTCTACCCTACCCTAACCTTACCTTCCCCACACTAATCTATTTGATTCGATTCGACACGTTTCAAACGACTCGACATGATTCATCTCGATTCACCTTGAATTTGGTCAATTCGGCTGTATTCAGCTCTGTTTGGCTCTTTTCGGCTCTCTTCAGCTCAATTTGACTCTATTCTACTGGACCCGACTCTACTTAATTCTATTCTCTTCTTTCTATTGTGTTGTGTTGTGTTGTAGTCTAGCCTCTCCTGCCGTACCCTCCTCTACTCTAATCTATTCGATTCAACGCATTTCGACGCGATTCCATGTGATTAGGCTTGAATCGGCTCGATTTAGCTCTATTTGGCTTGAATTGGGTCAATTCGTCTCGATTCTGCTCAATTCAGCATAATTAGGCTCGAGTGAACCTTATTCAGCCCTGTTCAGCTCTACTCAACCCTTTCTACTTTATTTGTCTCTATTTGGCTCCATTCAACTCCCTTCCACACCATTCTACTCTTTTCTACTCTATTCTATTCTGTTCTAGCCTACTCTACTCTAATCTATTCTAATCGATTCGATTCATCACGATTTGTCTCCTTTCCTCTCCATTCGAATCGATTGGGCTTGAATTGGATCTATTCATCTATATTCTGCACTACCCGACTCTGACTATTCCA
This sequence comes from Loxodonta africana, assembly GCF_030014295.1. Taxonomy (NCBI): domain Eukaryota; kingdom Metazoa; phylum Chordata; class Mammalia; order Proboscidea; family Elephantidae; genus Loxodonta; species Loxodonta africana. Next base: position 521,442 of record NW_026974898.1, on the reverse strand, counting down.
CTCTACTCAACTCTACTCCATTCTACTCTTGGTATTCTCTTCTGTTCTACTCTATTCTATTCTTCTGTGCCCTTCCCTACTGAATCCCAGTCTAACCTACACTACTCTAATCTATTCAATTTAATTCGATTCCATTCAGTTTGACACCATTCGACCCGATTTGAGACAATTCGACGGGACTCGGTGAGATTCCGCGAGATTTGATGCGTTTTGGTGGGATTTGATGGAATTCGACGAGATCCGATGCAATAGGATGCAATTAAGTGTGTTTTGGCTCGATTTTGCTGGGTTCAGTTTGTCTCTATTTGGCTCGTTTCAGCTCCACTAGGCTCCATTCATCCCGAATCTGGTCGACTCGACTCGATTCGGCTCATTTTGGCCATATGTGGTCCTATTCAGCGTTATTCGGCTCTATTCAACTCTTTTCTACTCTCTGCATCTGTGTTCGAATCCATTTGACTCCATTCCACACCATTCTATTCCATTCTACACTACTGTATTCTACAAAACCCTCCCCCACCCTAGCCTATCCTAATCTAGTCTGCTCTTTTCTAGTCTCCTTTTCTATTTTCTCTATTCCATCCTATGCTACTCTACTGTATCCTAGACTAAGCTAACCTACCCTGACCTGTGCTGTTCTATTCTATTTCCTTCTATTTTCTCTGTTCCACCGTATGCTTCCCTACCCTATGCTACCCCACCGTACCATACTCTACTACTTAGGGTTACTCAATAAGGGTCCTAATTAAGGGGAGTAGTTCGGGCAAGGGTACTCCTTAAGGCAAGGGTACTAGTTCAGGCTACTACTTATGGGCAGGGCACTAGTTAAGTCCAGGCTTCTAGTTAAGGCATGGGTCCTTGTTGAGGGTACTGGTTAAGGCAAGGGTACCAGTTCAGGCTACTTGTTAAGGACATACTACTAGTGAAGGCAAGGGTACTAGTGAAGACTACTGGTTAAGGCAAGGGTACTTGTTAGGACTACTAGTTAAGGCAAGGGTACTAGATTAGGCTAAGAGTTCAGGCAAGGGTACTCGTTCAGATTACTGACTTAGGGTACTCTTCAAGACTAGTTGTCTAGGCTACTGCTCTATGCCACTAGTCTAGCTGACTAGTCCAGCTTACTAGTCTAGGCTTCTACTCTAGCCTTCTCTTGCCTACTCTAATGTAGTCTACTTGCATCTACCCTAGTCTTCCTATCATAAACTACCCTACCCTAACCTATTCTAATCGATTCCATTTGATTCGATTCAAAGCATTTCGATGCGACCGGACACCATCACGCTTGAGTCGGCTCGATTCTGCAACATCAGCGCGATTCAGCTCGATTTGGCTCAAATCGCTTCAATTCAGCTCGTTTCCACTCGGTTCAGCCATATTCGGCCCTATTTGGCTCGATTCGACTCTTTTGTACTCTATTTGTCTCTGTTCGACTCCATTTGACTCCACTCTTCTCCATTCTACGCTATTCTGTTCTACTCTACCCTACAATACTCTAATCTATTCGATTGGATGCGATTGGAAGCAATTCGGTGTGATTCATCTCGTTTTGTTTCCATTTGACTCGATTCGGCCAGAATTGGCTCTATTCAGCTATATCCTGCACTCTTTGACTCTATTTGACTCAATTCTACTCTGCTCTACTCTTGTCTGCTTTACTCTCTCTACTCTACCCTACTGTACTATATTCTATTCTGTACTATTCTGTTCTATTCTACCCACCCGCCCCTCCCCTACCCTTCCCTAATCTATTTGATTAGATTCGATGTGACGTATTTCCACGCGATTTGACGCGATTAGGCTTGAATCAGCTCGATTCAGTTCGAATCGGCTCTATTCGGCTCGACTTGGCTCCATTTCACTCCATTCGGCTCGATTAGGCTCGAATTCCATCGATTCTGCTGGATTCTGCTCAATTAGGCCTTATTTGGGCCTATTCGGCCCTATTCTGCTCTATTAGACTCTTTTGTACTCTATTCATATCTATCCGTCTCTATTGGACTCCGTTCAACTCCATTCCTCACTATTTTCCTCTCTTCTATTCTACCCTTCCCTACCCTAATCTCTTCTAATCGATTCGATTTGATTTGCCGCGATTCGAAGCAACCGGACGTGATTCGTCTCGTTTTGTCTCCACTCGGCTCAATTCGGCTATGTTCTCTCTCTTTGACTCTATTCTATTCTGTTGTATTCTTTCTGTTCTGTTCTATTCTCTCCTATTCTATTCTACCCTACCCGACCCAACGGCACCCCACCCGAACCTACCCTACTTTAATCTATTGGATTCAATTCGATTCCGTGCAAAGCGATTTGATAGGACTTGACTGGATTCGGCAAATCTGAAGGGATTTGATGAGATTCCATGCGACTCGACGTGATTCAGTAGGATTCTCTGAGGTTTGACGCAATTCGAAGTTATTCGACATGATTCGATGGGATTCGACACGATATGAAGCGATTTGACCTTGTTTGATTCAAAACGATGTGACTCGACTCGATTCGACCTGATTCGATTCGACGCTGTTCGGTGACAGTCAGTGCGATTCTGCTTGATTCCGCTCGATTAGGTGTGATTCGGCAGTATACAGCTCTTTTCGGCTGTATTCAGCTCCATTCGTCTCTATTCAGCTTATTTGGCTCTATTCGACTGTATTCGACTCTACTCTTTTCCACTCGATTCTACTCAATTCTATTCCTTCTGTTCTGTTCTAATCTCTTCTATTCCACTCTACTCTGTTCTATTCTCCCCTCCCCTCCCCTCCCCTCCCCTCCCCTTCTCTAATCTATACGTCTGGATTGGATTTGACGCGTTGAACGCGATTCGAGGCGATGAAGCTTGAATCGGCTCGATTTGGCTCTATTCGGCTCAGTTAGGCTCCATTCAGCTTGTTTTGGCTTGAATCGCTTCGAATCTGCTCGATTTGGCCTTCTTCGGCCCTATTCTGCTCTATTCGACTCTTTTCTACTCTATTCGTTTCTATTTGACTCCATTCTACTCCATTCTATTCATTCCACACTATTCTACACTATTCTACTCTATTCTGCTCTACCCTACCCAACACCACTCTAATTTACTCTACTTGCTTCTACACGGTTCCTCTCATTTTGTCTGCATTTGGCTCTATTCAGCTCTATTCTACTCTTCTCTACTCTATTGTATTGTTTCTACTCTGTTCTGTACTATTCTACTCTATTCTACCCTACCCTATGCTACCCAACTCTAAGGTATTGTAATCCACTTGATTGGATTTGATTCAACCCATTTCAACGTGATTCGGCTCGATTTGGCTCTGTTCAAATCTATTCTACTCTACTCTATTCCCCTCTACTCTACTCTAGCCTACTCTTTTCTGTATTCGTTCTGTGTTGTTCTGTTCTATTTTGTTGTGTTCTGTTCTGTTTTATTCTATTCTACTCTATTCTACCCTACTCTAGCCTACCCGAACCTCCCCTACTCTAGTCTATTCAATTGAATTCGAGAAATTTTGACGTGACTAGGGGCCGAATCGGTGTGATTCATGTCCATTCGGCTCCATTTGTCTCGAATAGTGTCGATTCAGCTCGATTAGGCTCGATTTGGCTCCGTTAGGCTCGATTCACTGGATTCGGCTCGATTTCTCTCAATTCAGCTCGATTTGGCCCTCTCTGGCCCTCTTCGGCTCTCTTCAGCTCTTTTCTACTCTACTCGATTCCATTGCACACCATTCTACTCCATTCTACGCTCTTCTACTATTCCCTACTGTAATTGATTCGATGGGATTCGACGCCATTCGACGCGATTTGTCTCGTTTCGTCTCCATTCAGCTTGATTCGACTCTGTTCTACTCTACTCTCTTCTACTCTACACTATTCTGCTCTGCTCTACCCTTTTCTACTCTATTGTATCCTTTCCATTCTCTTCTACTGTGTTCAAGTCTACTCTATTCCATCCTACCCTAATCTAATCTATTCTACTGGATTCGATTCCACGCATCTCCATGCGATTCGGCTCAAATTGGCTCCTTTCCACTCCATTCATCCCCAATCGGCTCAAATCGGTTCGATTCAGCTCTAATCGGCTCCATTCGGCTCTAGTCAGCTCGAATAGGCTCTATTCAGCTCGATTCGGCTCTATTAGACTCTACTCAACTCTATTATCTCTTTTCGACTCCACTCGACTCCATGCTGCACCATTCTACTCCATCCTAAACTATTCTCTACTGTATTGTATTGTACTCTACCCTACTCTAGTCTATTCTAATTGATTGGATTGGAATTGATCAGATTCAATGCAATTCGACGGGATTCGACGCGATACGGCACGATTCCACGGGATTCGGTGTGATTCCTCTTGGTTTCTATCCATTTAGCTCTTTTGGGCTCTATTTGGCCCTATTCGACAATATTTGACTCTGCTCTACTCTACTCTTCTATACTCTGCTCGTCTCGACCCTATTCTTTCAGTTCTGTTCTGTTCTGTTCTACTGCACTCTATTCTACCCTACCCTACCCTAACTTAGCCTACCGTAATCTGTTCTATGCTATTCGACACACTTGAATGGGATTCGACCTGATTCGGGTCATATGGGCTCGATTCATCTCCTTTCTGCTCCATTAAACTCGATTCGGTTCTATTCGGCTCTTTTCCACTCTATTCGGCTCTTTTTGGCAGTATTCGACTCTATTTGACTCTAGTCTACTCGATTCTTTCTGTTCTGTTCTGTTCTATTCTACTCTATTCTATTCTTCTCTACCCTACCCTAACCTTACCTTCCCCACACTAATCTATTTGATTCGATTCGACACGTTTCAAACGACTCGACATGATTCATCTCGATTCACCTTGAATTTGGTCAATTCAGCTGTATTCAGCTCTGTTTGGCTCTTTTCGGCTCTCTTCAGCTCAATTTGACTCTATTCTACTGGACCCGACTCTACTTAATTCTATTCTCTTCTTTCTATTGTGTTGTGTTGTGTTGTAGTCTAACCTCTCCTGCCGTACCCTCCTCTACTCTAATCTATTCGATTCAACGCATTTCGACGCGATTCCATGTGATTAGGCTTGAATCGGCTCGATTTAGCTCTATTTGGCTTGAATTGGGTCAATTCGTCTCGATTCTGCTCAATTCAGCATAATTAGGCTCGAGTGAACCTTATTCAGCCCTGTTCAGCTCTACTCAACCCTTTCTACTTTATTTGTCTCTATTTGGCTCCATTCAACTCCCTTCCACACCATTCTACTCTTTTCTACTCTATTCTATTCTGTTCTAGCCTACTCTACTCTAATCTATTCTAATCGATTCGATTCATCACGATTTGTCTCCTTTCCTCTCCATTCGAATCGATTGGGCTTGAATTGGATCTATTCATCTATATTCTGCACTACCCGACTCTGACTATTCCACTCTACTCAACTCTACTCCATTCTACTCTTGGTATTCTCTTCTGTTCTACTCTATTCTATTCTTCTGTGCCCTTCCCTACTGAATCCCAGTCTAACCTACACTACTCTAATCTATTCAATTTAATTCGATTCCATTCAGTTTGACACCATTCGACCCGATTTGAGACAATTCGACGGGACTCGGTGAGATTCCGCGAGATTTGATGCGTTTTGGTGGGATTTGATGGAATTCGACGAGATCCGATGCAATAGGATGCAATTAAGTGTGTTTTGGCTCGATTTTGCTGGGTTCAGTTTGTCTCTATTTGGCTCGTTTCAGCTCCACTAGGCTCCATTCATCCCGAATCTGGTCTACTCGACTCGATTCGGCTCATTTTGGCCATATGTGGTCCTATTCAGCGTTATTCGGCTCTATTCAACTCTTTTCTACTCTCTGCATCTGTGTTCGAATCCATTTGACTCCATTCCACACCATTCTATTCCATTCTACACTACTGTATTCTACAAAACCCTCCCCCACCCTAGCCTATCCTAATCTAGTCTGCTCTTTTCTAGTCTCCTTTTCTATTTTCTCTATTCCATCCTATGCTACTCTACTGTATCCTAGACTAAGCTAACCTACCCTGACCTGTGCTGTTCTATTCTATTTCCTTCTATTTTCTCTGTTCCACCGTATGCTTCCCTACCCTATGCTACCCCACCGTACCATACTCTACTACTTAGGGTTACTCAATAAGGGTCCTAATTAAGGGGAGTAGTTCGGGCAAGGGTACTCCTTAAGGCAAGGGTACTAGTTCAGGCTACTACTTATGGGCAGGGCACTAGTTAAGGCCAGGCTACTAGTTAAGGCATGGGTACTTGTTGAGGGTACTGGTTAAGGCAAGGGTACCAGTTCAGGCTACTTGTTAAGGACATACTACTAGTGAAGGCAAGGGTACTAGTGAAGACTACTGGTTAAGGCAAGGGTACTTGTTAGGACTACTAGTTAAGGCAAGGGTACTAGATTAGGCTAAGAGTTCAGGCAAGGGTACTCGTTCAGATTACTGACTTAGGGTACTCTTCAAGACTAGTTGTCTAGGCTACTGCTCTATGCCACTAGTCTAGCTGACTAGTCCAGCTTACTAGTCTAGGCTTCTACTCTAGCCTTCTCTTGTCTACTCTAATGTAGTCTACTTGCATCTACCCTAGTCTTCCTATCATAAACTACCCTACCCTAACCTATTCTAATCGATTCCATTTGATTCGATTCAAAGCATTTCGATGCGACCGGACACCATCACGCTTGAGTCGGCTCGATTCTGCAACATCAGCGCGATTCAGCTCGATTGGGCTCAAATCGCTTCAATTCAGCTCGTTTCCACTCGGTTCAGCCATATTCGGCCCTATTTGGCTCGATTCGACTCTTTTGTACTCTATTTGTCTCTGTTCGACTCCATTTGACTCCACTCTTCTCCATTCTACGCTATTCTGTTCTACTCTACCCTACAATACTCTAATCTATTCGATTGGATGCGATTGGAAGCAATTCGGTGTGATTCATCTCGTTTTGTTTCCATTTGACTCGATTCGGCCAGAATTGGCTCTATTCAGCTATATCCTGCACTCTTTGACTCTATTTGACTCAATTCTACTCTGCTCTACTCTTGTCTGCTTTACTCTCTCTACTCTACCCTACTGTACTATATTCTATTCTGTACTATTCTGTTCTATTCTACCCACTTGCCCCTCCCCTACCCTTCCCTAATCTATTTGATTAGATTCGATGTGACGTATTTCCACGCGATTTGACGCGATTAGGCTTGAATCAGCTCGATTCAGTTCGAATCGGCTCTATTCGGCTCGACTTGGCTCCATTTCACTCCATTCGGCTCGATTAGGCTCGAATTCCATCGATTCTGCTGGATTCTGCTCAATTAGGCCTTATTTGGGCCTATTCGGCCCTATTCTGCTCTATTAGACTCTTTTGTACTCTATTCATATCTATCCGTCTCTATTGGACTCCGTTCAACTCCATTCCTCACTATTTTCCTCTCTTCTATTCTACCCTTCCCTACCCTAATCTCTTCTAATCGATTCGATGCGATTCGAAGCAACCGGACGTGATTCGTCTCGTTTTGTCTCCACTCGGCTCAATTCGGCTATGTTCTCTCTCTTTGACTCTATTCTATTCTGTTGTATTCTTTCTGTTCTGTTCTATTCTCTCCTATTCTATTCTACCCTACCCGACCCAACGGCACCCCACCCGAACCTACCCTACTTTAATCTATTGGATTCAATTCGATTCCGTGCAAAGCGATTTGATAGGACTTGACTGGATTCGGCAAATCTGAAGGGATTTGATGAGATTCCATGCGACTCGACGTGATTCAGTAGGATTCTCTGAGGTTTGACGCAATTCGAAGTTATTCGACATGATTCGATGGGATTCGACACGATATGAAGCGATTTGACCTTGTTTGATTCAAAACGATGTGACTCGACTCGATTCGACCTGATTCGATTCGACGCTGTTCGGTGACAGTCAGTGCGATTCTGCTTGATTCCGCTCGATTAGGTGTGATTCGGCAGTCTACAGCTCTTTTCGGCTGTATTCAGCTCCATTCGTCTCTATTCAGCTTATTTGGCTCTATTCGACTGTATTCAACTCTACTCTTTTCCACTCGATTCTACTCGATTCTATTCCTTCTGTTCTGTTCTAATCTCTTCTATTCCACTCTACTCTGTTCTATTCTCCCCTCCCCTCCCCTCCCCTCCCCTTCTCTAATCTATACGTCTGGATTGGATTTGACGCGTTGAACGCGATTCGAGGCGATGAAGCTTGAATCGGCTCGATTTGGCTCTATTCGGCTCAGTTAGGCTCCATTCAGCTTATTTTGGCTTGAATCGCTTCGAATCTGCTCGATTTGGCCTTCTTCGGCCCTATTCTGCTCTATTCGACTCTTTTCTACTCTATTCGTTTCTATTTGACTCCATTCTACTCCATTCTATTCATTCCACACTATTCTACACTATTCTACTCTATTCTGCTCTACCCTACCCAACACCACCCTAATTTACTCTACTTGCTTCTACACGATTCCTCTCATTTTGTCTGCATTTGGCTCTATTCAGCTCTATTCTACTCTTCTCTACTCTATTGTATTGTTTCTACTCTGTTCTGTACTATTCTACTCTATTCTACCCTACCCTATGCTACCCAACTCTAAGGTATTGTAATCCACTTGATTGGATTTGATTCAACCCATTTCAACATGATTCGGCTCGATTTGGCTCTGTTCAAATCTATTCTACTCTACTCTATTCCCCTCTACTCTACTCTAGCCTACTCTTTTCTGTATTCGTTCTGTGTTGTTCTGTTCTATTTTGTTGTGTTCTGTTCTGTTTTATTCTATTCTACTCTATTCTACCCTACTCTAGCCTACCCGAACCTCCCCTACTCTAGTCTATTCAATTGAATTCGAGAAATTTTGACGTGACTAGGGGCCGAATCGGTGTGATTCATGTCCATTCGGCTCCATTTGTCTCGAATAGTGTCGATTCAGCTCGATTAGGCTCGATTTGGCTCCGTTAGGCTCGATTCACTGGATTCGGCTCGATTTCTCTCAATTCAGCTCGATTTGGCCCTCTCTGGCCCTCTTCGGCTCTCTTCAGCTCTTTTCTACTCTACTCGATTCCATTGCACACCATTCTACTCCATTCTACGCTCTTCTCCTATTCCCTACTGTAATTGATTCGATGGGATTCGACGCCATTCGACGCGATTTGTCTCGTTTCGTCTCCATTCAGCTTGATTCGACTCTGTTCTACTCTACTCTATTCTACTCTACACTATTCTGCTCTGCTCTACCCTTTTCTACTCTATTCTATTGTATCCTTTCCATTCTCTTCTACTGTGTTCAAGTCTACTCTATTCCATCCTACCCTAATCTAATCTATTCTACTGGATTCGATTCCACGCATCTCCATGCGATTCGGCTCAAATTGGCTCCTTTCCACTCCATTCATCCCCAATCGGCTCAAATCGGTTCGATTCAGCTCTAATCGGCTCCATTCGGCTCTAGTCAGCTCGAATAGGCTCTATTCAGCTCGATTCGGCTCTATTAGACTCTACTCAACTCTATTATCTCTTTTCGACTCCACTCGACTCCATGCTGCACCATTCTACTCCATCCTAAACTATTCTCTACTGTATTGTATTGTACTCTACCCTACTCTAGTCTATTCTAATTGATTGGATTGGATTGGATTGGAATTGATCAGATTCAATGCAATTCGACGGGATTCGACGCGATACGGCACGATTCCACGGGATTCGGTGTGATTCCTCTTGGTTTCTATCCATTTAGCTCTTTTGGGCTCTATTTGGCCCTATTCGACAATGTTTGACTCTGCTCTACTCTACTCTTCTATACTCTGCTCGTCTCGACCCTATTCTTTCAGTTCTGTTCTGTTCTGTTCTACTGCACTCTATTCTACCCTACCCTACCCTAACTTAGCCTACCGTAATCTGTTCTATGCTATTCGACACACTTGAATGGGATTCGACCTGATTCGGGTCATATGGGCTCGATTCATCTCCTTTCTGCTCCATTAAACTCGATTCGGTTCTATTCGGCTCTTTTCCACTCTATTCGGCTCTTTTTGGCAGTATTCGACTCTATTTGACTCTAGTCTACTCGATTCTTTCTGTTCTGTTCTATTCTACTCTATTCTATTCTTCTCTACCCTACCCTAACCTTACCTTCCCCACACTAATCTATTTGATTCGATTCGACACGTTTCAAACGACTCGACATGATTCATCTCGATTCACCTTGAATTTGGTCAATTCGGCTGTATTCAGCTCTGTTTGGCTCTTTTCGGCTCTCTTCAGCTCAATTTGACTCTATTCTACTGGACCCGACTCTACTTAATTCTATTCTCTTCTTTCTATTGTGTTGTGTTGTGTTGTAGTCTAGCCTCTCCTGCCGTACCCTCCTCTACTCTAATCTATTCGATTCAACGCATTTCGACGCGATTCCATGTGATTAGGCTTGAATCGGCTCGATTTAGCTCTATTTGGCTTGAATTGGGTCAATTCGTCTCGATTCTGCTCAATTCAGCATAATTAGGCTCGAGTGAACCTTATTCAGCCCTGTTCAGCTCTACTCAACCCTTTCTACTTTATTTGTCTCTATTTGGCTCCATTCAACTCCCTTCCACACCATTCTACTCTTTTCTACTCTATTCTATTCTGTTCTAGCCTACTCTACTCTAATCTATTCTAATCGATTCGACTCATCACGATTTGTCTCCTTTCCTCTCCATTCGAATCGATTGGGCTTGAATTGGATCTATTCATCTATATTCTGCACTACCCGACTCTGACTATTCCACTCTACTCAACTCTACTCCATTCTACTCTTGGTATTCTCTTCTGTTCTACTCTATTCTATTCTTCTGTGCCCTTCCCTACTGAATCCCAGTCTAACCTACACTACTCTAATCTATTCAATTTAATTCGATTCCATTCAGTTTGACACCATTCGACCCGATTTGAGACAATTCGACGGGACTCGGTGAGATTCCGCGAGATTTGATGCGTTTTGGTGGGATTTGATGGAATTCGACGAGATCCGATGCAATAGGATGCAATTAAGTGTGTTTTGGCTCGATTTTGCTGGGTTCAGTTTGTCTCTATTTGGCTCGTTTCAGCTCCACTAGGCTCCATTCATCCCGAATCTGGTCGACTCGACTCGATTCGGCTCATTTTGGCCATATGTGGTCCTATTCAGCGTTATTCGGCTCTATTCAACTCTTTTCTACTCTCTGCATCTGTGTTCGAATCCATTTGACTCCATTCCACACCATTCTATTCCATTCTACACTACTGTATTCTACAAAACCCTCCCCCACCCTAGCCTATCCTAATCTAGTCTGCTCTTTTCTAGTCTCCTTTTCTATTTTCTCTATTCCATCCTATGCTACTCTACTGTATCCTAGACTAAGCTAACCTACCCTGACCTGTGCTGTTCTATTCTATTTCCTTCTATTTTCTCTGTTCCACCGTATGCTTCCCTACCCTATGCTACCCCACCGTACCATACTCTACTACTTAGGGTTACTCAATAAGGGTCCTAATTAAGGGGAGTAGTTCGGGCAAGGGTACTCCTTAAGGCAAGGGTACTAGTTCAGGCTACTACTTATGGGCAGGGCACTAGTTAAGTCCAGGCTTCTAGTTAAGGCATGGGTCCTTGTTGAGGGTACTGGTTAAGGCAAGGGTACCAGTTCAGGCTACTTGTTAAGGACATACTACTAGTGAAGGCAAGGGTACTAGTGAAGACTACTGGTTAAGGCAAGGGTACTTGTTAGGACTACTAGTTAAGGCAAGGGTACTAGATTAGGCTAAGAGTTCAGGCAAGGGTACTCGTTCAGATTACTGACTTAGGGTACTCTTCAAGACTAGTTGTCTAGGCTACTGCTCTATGCCACTAGTCTAGCTGACTAGTCCAGCTTACTAGTCTAGGCTTCTACTCTAGCCTTCTCTTGCCTACTCTAATGTAGTCTACTTGCATCTACCCTAGTCTTCCTATCATAAACTACCCTACCCTAACCTATTCTAATCGATTCCATTTGATTCGATTCAAAGCATTTCGATGCGACCGGACACCATCACGCTTGAGTCGGCTCGATTCTGCAACATCAGCGCGATTCAGCTCGATTTGGCTCAAATCGCTTCAATTCAGCTCGTTTCCACTCGGTTCAGCCATATTCGGCCCTATTTGGCTCGATTCGACTCTTTTGTACTCTATTTGTCTCTGTTCGACTCCATTTGACTCCACTCTTCTCCATTCTACGCTATTCTGTTCTACTCTACCCTACAATACTCTAATCTATTCGATTGGATGCGATTGGAAGCAATTCGGTGTGATTCATCTCGTTTTGTTTCCATTTGACTCGATTCGGCCAGAATTGGCTCTATTCAGCTATATCCTGCACTCTTTGACTCTATTTGACTCAATTCTACTCTGCTCTACTCTTGTCTGCTTTACTCTCTCTACTCTACCCTACTGTACTATATTCTATTCTGTACTATTCTGTTCTATTCTACCCACCCGCCCCTCCCCTACCCTTCCCTAATCTATTTGATTAGATTCGATGTGACGTATTTCCACGCGATTTGACGCGATTAGGCTTGAATCAGCTCGATTCAGTTCGAATCGGCTCTATTCGGCTCGACTTGGCTCCATTTCACTCCATTCGGCTCGATTAGGCTCGAATTCCATCGATTCTGCTGGATTCTGCTCAATTAGGCCTTATTTGGGCCTATTCGGCCCTATTCTGCTCTATTAGACTCTTTTGTACTCTATTCATATCTATCCGTCTCTATTGGACTCCGTTCAACTCCATTCCTCACTATTTTCCTCTCTTCTATTCTACCCTTCCCTACCCTAATCTCTTCTAATCGATTCGATTTGATTTGCCGCGATTCGAAGCAACCGGACGTGATTCGTCTCGTTTTGTCTCCACTCGGCTCAATTCGGCTATGTTCTCTCTCTTTGACTCTATTCTATTCTGTTGTATTCTTTCTGTTCTGTTCTATTCTATCCTATTCTATTCTACCCTACCCGACCCAACGGCACCCCACCCGAACCTACCCTACTTTAATCTATTGGATTCAATTCGATTCCGTGCAAAGCGATTTGATAGGACTTGACTGGATTCGGCAAATCTGAAGGGATTTGATGAGATTCCATGCGACTCGACGTGATTCAGTAGGATTCTCTGAGGTTTGACGCAATTCGAAGTTATTCGACATGATTCGATGGGATTCGACACGATATGAAGCGATTTGACCTTGTTTGATTCAAAACGATGTGACTCGACTCGATTCGACCTGATTCGATTCGACGCTGTTCGGTGACAGTCAGTGCGATTCTGCTTGATTCCGCTCGATTAGGTGTGATTCGGCAGTATACAGCTCTTTTCGGCTGTATTCAGCTCCATTCGTCTCTATTCAGCTTATTTGGCTCTATTCGACTGTATTCGACTCTACTCTTTTCCACTCGATTCTACTCAATTCTATTCCTTCTGTTCTGTTCTAATCTCTTCTATTCCACTCTACTCTGTTCTATTCTCCCCTCCCCTCCCCTCCCCTCCCCTTCTCTAATCTATACGTCTGGATTGGATTTGACGCGTTGAACGCGATTCGAGGCGATGAAGCTTGAATCGGCTCGATTTGGCTCTATTCGGCTCAGTTAGGCTCCATTCAGCTTGTTTTGGCTTGAATCGCTTCGAATCTGCTCGATTTGGCCTTCTTCGGCCCTATTCTGCTCTATTCGACTCTTTTCTACTCTATTCGTTTCTATTTGACTCCATTCTACTCCATTCTATTCATTCCACACTATTCTACACTATTCTACTCTATTCTGCTCTACCCTACCCAACACCACTCTAATTTACTCTACTTGCTTCTACACGGTTCCTCTCATTTTGTCTGCATTTGGCTCTATTCAGCTCTATTCTACTCTTCTCTACTCTATTGTATTGTTTCTACTCTGTTCTGTACTATTCTACTCTATTCTACCCTACCCTATGCTACCCAACTCTAAGGTATTGTAATCCACTTGATTGGATTTGATTCAACCCATTTCAACGTGATTCGGCTCGATTTGGCTCTGTTCAAATCTATTCTACTCTACTCTATTCCCCTCTACTCTACTCTAGCCTACTCTTTTCTGTATTCGTTCTGTGTTGTTCTGTTCTATTTTGTTGTGTTCTGTTCTGTTTTATTCTATTCTACTCTATTCTACCCTACTCTAGCCTACCCGAACCTCCCCTACTCTAGTCTATTCAATTGAATTCGAGAAATTTTGACGTGACTAGGGGCCGAATCGGTGTGATTCATGTCCATTCGGCTCCATTTGTCTCGAATAGTGTCGATTCAGCTCGATTAGGCTCGATTTGGCTCCGTTAGGCTCGATTCACTGGATTCGGCTCGATTTCTCTCAATTCAGCTCGATTTGGCCCTCTCTGGCCCTCTTCGGCTCTCTTCAGCTCTTTTCTACTCTACTCGATTCCATTGCACACCATTCTACTCCATTCTACGCTCTTCTACTCTTCCCTACTGTAATTGATTCGATGGGATTCGACGCCATTCGACGCGATTTGTCTCGTTTCGTCTCCATTCAGCTTGATTCGACTCTGTTCTACTCTACTCTCTTCTACTCTACACTATTCTGCTCTGCTCTACCCTTTTCTACTCTATTCTATTGTATCCTTTCCATTCTCTTCTACTGTGTTCAAGTCTACTCTATTCCATCCTACCCTAATCTAATCTATTCTACTGGATTCGATTCCACGCATCTCCATGCGATTCGGCTCAAATTGGCTCCTTTCCACTCCATTCATCCCCAATCGGCTCAAATCGGTTCGATTCAGCTCTAATCGGCTCCATTCGGCTCTAGTCAGCTCGAATAGGCTCTATTCAGCTCGATTCGGCTCTATTAGACTCTACTCAACTCTATTATCTCTTTTCGACTCCACTCGACTCCATGCTGCACCATTCTACTCCATCCTAAACTATTCTCTACTGTATTGTATTGTACTCTACCCTACTCTAGTCTATTCTAATTGATTGGATTGGATTGGATTGGAATTGATCAGATTCAATGCAATTCGACGGGATTCGACGCGATACGGCACGATTCCACGGGATTCGGTGTGATTCCTCTTGGTTTCTATCCATTTAGCTCTTTTGGGCTCTATTTGGCCCTATTCGACAATGTTTGACTCTGCTCTACTCTACTCTTCTATACTCTGCTCGTCTCGACCCTATTCTTTCAGTTCTGTTCTGTTCTGTTCTACTGCACTCTATTCTACCCTACCCTACCCTAACTTAGCCTACCGTAATCTGTTCTATGCTATTCGACACACTTGAATGGGATTCGACCTGATTCGGGTCATATCGGCTCGATTCATCTCCTTTCTGCTCCATTAAACTCGATTCGGTTCTATTCGGCTCTTTTCCACTCTATTCGGCTCTTTTTGGCAGTATTCGACTCTATTTGACTCTAGTCTACTCGATTCTTTCTGTTCTGTTCTATTCTACTCTATTCTATTCTTCTCTACCCTACCCTAACCTTACCTTCCCCACACTAATCTATTTGATTCGATTCGACACGTTTCAAACGACTCGACATGATTCATCTCGATTCACCTTGAATTTGGTCAATTCGGCTGTATTCAGCTCTGTTTGGCTCTTTTCGGCTCTCTTCAGCTCAATTTGACTCTATTCTACTGGACCCGACTCTACTTAATTCTATTCTCTTCTTTCTATTGTGTTGTGTTGTGTTGTAGTCTAGCCTCTCCTGCCGTACCCTCCTCTACTCTAATCTATTCGATTCAACGCATTTCGACGCGATTCCATGTGATTAGGCTTGAATCGGCTCGATTTAGCTCTATTTGGCTTGAATTGGGTCAATTCGTCTCGATTCTGCTCAATTCAGCATAATTAGGCTCGAGTGAACCTTATTCAGCCCTGTTCAGCTCTACTCAACCCTTTCTACTTTATTTGTCTCTATTTGGCTCCATTCAACTCCCTTCCACAGCATTCTACTCTTTTCTACTCTATTCTATTCTGTTCTAGCCTACTCTACTCTAATCTATTCTAATCGATTCAATTCATCACGATTTGTCTCCTTTCCTCTCCATTCGAATCGATTGGGCTTGAATTGGATCTATTCATCTATATTCTGCACTACCCGACTCTGACTATTCCACTCTACTCAACTCTACTCCATTCTACTCTTGGTATTCTCTTCTGTTCTACTCTATTCTATTCTTCTGTGCCCTTCCCTACTGAATCCCAGTCTAACCTACACTACTCTAATCTATTCAATTTAATTCGATTCCATTCAGTTTGACACCATTCGACCCGATTTGAGACAATTCGACGGGACTCGGTGAGATTCCGCGAGATTTGATGCGTTTTGGTGGGATTTGATGGAATTCGACGAGATCCGATGCAATAGGATGCAATTAAGTGTGTTTTGGCTCGATTTTGCTGGGTTCAGTTTGTCTCTATTTGGCTCGTTTCAGCTCCACTAGGCTCCATTCATCCCGAATCTGGTCGACTCGACTCGATTCGGCTCATTTTGGCCATATGTGGTCCTATTCAGCGTTATTCGGCTCTATTCAACTCTTTTCTACTCTCTGCATCTGTGTTCGAATCCATTTGACTCCATTCCACACCATTCTATTCCATTCTACACTACTGTATTCTACAAAACCCTCCCCCACCCTAGCCTATCCTAATCTAGTCTGCTCTTTTCTAGTCTCCTTTTCTATTTTCTCTATTCCATCCTATGCTACTCTACTGTATCCTAGACTAAGCTAACCTACCCTGACCTGTGCTGTTCTATTCTATTTCCTTCTATTTTCTCTGTTCCACCGTATGCTTCCCTACCCTATGCTACCCCACCGTACCATACTCTACTACTTAGGGTTACTCAATAAGGGTCCTAATTAAGGGGAGTAGTTCGGGCAAGGGTACTCCTTAAGGCAAGGGTACTAGTTCAGGCTACTACTTATGGGCAGGGCACTAGTTAAGTCCAGGCTTCTAGTTAAGGCATGGGTCCTTGTTGAGGGTACTGGTTAAGGCAAGGGTACCAGTTCAGGCTACTTGTTAAGGACATACTACTAGTGAAGGCAAGGGTACTAGTGAAGACTACTGGTTAAGGCAAGGGTACTTGTTAGGACTACTAGTTAAGGCAAGGGTACTAGATTAGGCTAAGAGTTCAGGCAAGGGTACTCGTTCAGATTACTGACTTAGGGTACTCTTCAAGACTAGTTGTCTAGGCTACTGCTCTATGCCACTAGTCTAGCTGACTAGTCCAGCTTACTAGTCTAGGCTTCTACTCTAGCCTTCTCTTGCCTACTCTAATGTAGTCTACTTGCATCTACCCTAGTCTTCCTATCATAAACTACCCTACCCTAACCTATTCTAATCGATTCCATTTGATTCGATTCAAAGCATTTCGATGCGACCGGACACCATCACGCTTGAGTCGGCTCGATTCTGCAACATCAGCGCGATTCAGCTCGATTTGGCTCAAATCGCTTCAATTCAGCTCGTTTCCACTCGGTTCAGCCATATTCGGCCCTATTTGGCTCGATTCGACTCTTTTGTACTCTATTTGTCTCTGTTCGACTCCATTTGACTCCACTCTTCTCCATTCTACGCTATTCTGTTCTACTCTACCCTACAATACTCTAATCTATTCGATTGGATGCGATTGGAAGCAATTCGGTGTGATTCATCTCGTTTTGTTTCCATTTGACTCGATTCGGCCAGAATTGGCTCTATTCAGCTATATCCTGCACTCTTTGACTCTATTTGACTCAATTCTACTCTGCTCTACTCTTGTCTGCTTTACTCTCTCTACTCTACCCTACTGTACTATATTCTATTCTGTACTATTCTGTTCTATTCTACCCACCCGCCCCTCCCCTACCCTTCCCTAATCTATTTGATTAGATTCGATGTGACGTATTTCCACGCGATTTGACGCGATTAGGCTTGAATCAGCTCGATTCAGTTCGAATCGGCTCTATTCCGCTCGACTTGGCTCCATTTCACTCCATTCGGCTCGATTAGGCTCGAATTCCATCGATTCTGCTGGATTCTGCTCAATTAGGCCTTATTTGGGCCTATTCGGCCCTATTCTGCTCTATTAGACTCTTTTGTACTCTATTCATATCTATCCGTCTCTATTGGACTCCGTTCAACTCCATTCCTCACTATTTTCCTCTCTTCTATTCTACCCTTCCCTACCCTAATCTCTTCTAATCGATTCGATTTGATTTGCCGCGATTCGAAGCAACCGGACGTGATTCGTCTCGTTTTGTCTCCACTCGGCTCAATTCGGCTATGTTCTCTCTCTTTGACTCTATTCTATTCTGTTGTATTCTTTCTGTTCTGTTCTATTCTATCCTATTCTATTCTACCCTACCCGACCCAACGGCACCCCACCCGAACCTACCCTACTTTAATCTATTGGATTCAATTCGATTCCGTGCAAAGCGATTTGATAGGACTTGACTGGATTCGGCAAATCTGAAGGGATTTGATGAGATTCCATGCGACTCGACGTGATTCAGTAGGATTCTCTGAGGTTTGACGCAATTCGAAGTTATTCGACATGATTCGATGGGATTCGACACGATATGAAGCGATTTGACCTTGTTTGATTCAAAACGATGTGACTCGACTCGATTCGACCTGATTCGATTCGACGCTGTTCGGTGACAGTCAGTGCGATTCTGCTTGATTCCGCTCGATTAGGTGTGATTCGGCAGTATACAGCTCTTTTCGGCTGTATTCAGCTCCATTCGTCTCTATTCAGCTTATTTGGCTCTATTCGACTGTATTCGACTCTACTCTTTTCCACTCGATTCTACTCAATTCTATTCCTTCTGTTCTGTTCTAATCTCTTCTATTCCACTCTACTCTGTTCTATTCTCCCCTCCCCTCCCCTCCCCTCCCCTTCTCTAATCTATACGTCTGGATTGGATTTGACGCGTTGAACGCGATTCGAGGCGATGAAGCTTGAATCGGCTCGATTTGGCTCTATTCGGCTCAGTTAGGCTCCATTCAGCTTGTTTTGGCTTGAATCGCTTCGAATCTGCTCGATTTGGCCTTCTTCGGCCCTATTCTGCTCTATTCGACTCTTTTCTACTCTATTCGTTTCTATTTGACTCCATTCTACTCCATTCTATTCATTCCACACTATTCTACACTATTCTACTCTATTCTGCTCTACCCTACCCAACACCACTCTAATTTACTCTACTTGCTTCTACACGGTTCCTCTCATTTTGTCTGCATTTGGCTCTATTCAGCTCTATTCTACTCTTCTCTACTCTATTGTATTGTTTCTACTCTGTTCTGTACTATTCTACTCTATTCTACCCTACCCTATGCTACCCAACTCTAAGGTATTGTAATCCACTTGATTGGATTTGATTCAACCCATTTCAACGTGATTCGGCTCGATTTGGCTCTGTTCAAATCTATTCTACTCTACTCTATTCCCCTCTACTCTACTCTAGCCTACTCTTTTCTGTATTCGTTCTGTGTTGTTCTGTTCTATTTTGTTGTGTTCTGTTCTGTTTTATTCTATTCTACTCTATTCTACCCTACTCTAGCCTACCCGAACCTCCCCTACTCTAGTCTATTCAATTGAATTCGAGAAATTTTGACGTGACTAGGGGCCGAATCGGTGTGATTCATGTCCATTCGGCTCCATTTGTCTCGAATAGTGTCGATTCAGCTCGATTAGGCTCGATTTGGCTCCGTTAGGCTCGATTCACTGGATTCGGCTCGATTTCTCTCAATTCAGCTCGATTTGGCCCTCTCTGGCCCTCTTCGGCTCTCTTCAGCTCTTTTCTACTCTACTCGATTCCATTGCACACCATTCTACTCCATTCTACGCTCTTCTACTCTTCCCTACTGTAATTGATTCGATGGGATTCGACGCCATTCGACGCGATTTGTCTCGTTTCGTCTCCATTCAGCTTGATTCGACTCTGTTCTACTCTACTCTCTTCTACTCTACACTATTCTGCTCTGCTCTACCCTTTTCTACTCTATTCTATTGTATCCTTTCCATTCTCTTCTACTGTGTTCAAGTCTACTCTATTCCATCCTACCCTAATCTAATCTATTCTACTGGATTCGATTCCACGCATCTCCATGCGATTCGGCTCAAATTGGCTCCTTTCCACTCCATTCATCCCCAATCGGCTCAAATCGGTTCGATTCAGCTCTAATCGGCTCCATTCGGCTCTAGTCAGCTCGAATAGGCTCTATTCAGCTCGATTCGGCTCTATTAGACTCTACTCAACTCTATTATCTCTTTTCGACTCCACTCGACTCCATGCTACACCATTCTACTCCATCCTAAACTATTCTCTACTGTATTGTATTGTACTCTACCCTACTCTAGTCTATTCTAATTGATTGGATTGGATTGGATTGGAATTGATCAGATTCAATGCAATTCGACGGGATTCGACGCGATACGGCACGATTCCACGGGATTCGGTGTGATTCCTCTTGGTTTCTATCCATTTAGCTCTTTTGGGCTCTATTTGGCCCTATTCGACAATGTTTGACTCTGCTCTACTCTACTCTTCTATACTCTGCTCGTCTCGACCCTATTCTTTCAGTTCTGTTCTGTTCTGTTCTACTGCACTCTATTCTACCCTACCCTACCCTAACTTAGCCTACTGTAATCTGTTCTATGCTATTCGACACACTTGAATGGGATTCGACCTGATTCGGGTCATATCGGCTCGATTCATCTCCTTTCTGCTCCATTAAACTCGATTCGGTTCTATTCGGCTCTTTTCCACTCTATTCGGCTCTTTTTGGCAGTATTCGACTCTATTTGACTCTAGTCTACTCGATTCTTTCTGTTCTGTTCTATTCTACTCTATTCTATTCTTCTCTACCCTACCCTAACCTTACCTTCCCCACACTAATCTATTTGATTCGATTCGACACGTTTCAAACGACTCGACATGATTCATCTCGATTCACCTTGAATTTGGTCAATTCGGCTGTATTCAGCTCTGTTTGGCTCTTTTCGGCTCTCTTCAGCTCAATTTGACTCTATTCTACTGGACCCGACTCTACTTAATTCTATTCTCTTCTTTCTATTGTGTTGTGTTGTGTTGTAGTCTAGCCTCTCCTGCCGTACCCTCCTCTACTCTAATCTATTCGATTCAACGCATTTCGACGCGATTCCATGTGATTAGGCTTGAATCGGCTCGATTTAGCTCTATTTGGCTTGAATTGGGTCAATTCGTCTCGATTCTGCTCAATTCAGCATAATTAGGCTCGAGTGAACCTTATTCAGCCCTGTTCAGCTCTACTCAACCCTTTCTACTTTATTTGTCTCTATTTGGCTCCATTCAACTCCCTTCCACACCATTCTACTCTTTTCTACTCTATTCTATTCTGTTCTAGCCTACTCTACTCTAATCTATTCTAATCGATTCAATTCATCACGATTTGTCTCCTTTCCTCTCCATTCGAATCGATTGGGCTTGAATTGGATCTATTCATCTATATTCTGCACTACCCGACTCTGACTATTCCACTCTACTCAACTCTACTCCATTCTACTCTTGGTATTCTCTTCTGTTCTACTCTATTCTATTCTTCTGTGCCCTTCCCTACTGAATCCCAGTCTAACCTACACTACTCTAATCTATTCAATTTAATTCGATTCCATTCAGTTTGACACCATTCGACCCGATTTGAGACAATTCGACGGGATTCGGTGAGATTCCGCGAGATTTGATGCGTTTTGGTGGGATTTGATGGAATTCGACGAGATCCGATGCAATAGGATGCAATTAAGTGTGTCTTGGCTCGATTTTGCTGGGTTCAGTTTGTCTCTATTTGGCTCGTTTCAGCTCCACTAGGCTCCATTCATCCCGAATCTGGTCGACTCGACTCGATTCGGCTCATTTTGGCCATATGTGGTCCTATTCAGCGTTATTCGGCTCTATTCAACTCTTTTCTACTCTCTGCATCTGTGTTCGAATCCATTTGACTCCATTCCACACCATTCTATTCCATTCTACACTACTGTATTCTACAAAACCCTCCCCCACCCTAGCCTATCCTAATCTAGTCTGCTCTTTTCTAGTCTCCTTTTCTATTTTCTCTATTCCATCCTATGCTACTCTACTGTATTCTAGACTAAGCTAACCTACCCTGACCTGTGCTGTTCTATTCTATTTCCTTCTATTTTCTCTGTTCCACCGTATGCTTCCCTACCCTATGCTACCCCACCGTACCATACTCTACTACTTAGGGTTACTCAATAAGGGTCCTAATTAAGGGGAGTAGTTCGGGCAAGGGTACTCCTTAAGGCAAGGGTACTAGTTCAGGCTACTACTTATGGGCAGGGCACTAGTTAAGTCCAGGCTTCTAGTTAAGGCATGGGTCCTTGTTGAGGGTACTGGTTAAGGCAAGGGTACCAGTTCAGGCTACTTGTTAAGGACATACTACTAGTGAAGGCAAGGGTACTAGTGAAGACTACTGGTTAAGGCAAGGGTACTTGTTAGGACTACTAGTTAAGGCAAGGGTACTAGATTAGGCTAAGAGTTCAGGCAAGGGTACTCGTTCAGATTACTGACTTAGGGTACTCTTCAAGACTAGTTGTCTAGGCTACTGCTCTATGCCACTAGTCTAGCTGACTAGTCCAGCTTACTAGTCTAGGCTTCTACTCTAGCCTTCTCTTGCCTACTCTAATGTAGTCTACTTGCATCTACCCTAGTCTTCCTATCATAAACTACCCTACCCTAACCTATTCTAATCGATTCCATTTGATTCGATTCAAAGCATTTCGATGCGACCGGACACCATCACGCTTGAGTCGGCTCGATTCTGCAACATCAGCGCGATTCAGCTCGATTTGGCTCAAATCGCTTCAATTCAGCTCGTTTCCACTCGGTTCAGCCATATTCGGCCCTATTTGGCTCGATTCGACTCTTTTGTACTCTATTTGTCTCTGTTCGACTCCATTTGACTCCACTCTTCTCCATTCTACGCTATTCTGTTCTACTCTACCCTACAATACTCTAATCTATTCGATTGGATGCGATTGGAAGCAATTCGGTGTGATTCATCTCGTTTTGTTTCCATTTGACTCGATTCGGCCAGAATTGGCTCTATTCAGCTATATCCTGCACTCTTTGACTCTATTTGACTCAATTCTACTCTGCTCTACTCTTGTCTGCTTTACTCTCTCTACTCTACCCTACTGTACTATATTCTATTCTGTACTATTCTGTTCTATTCTACCCACTTGCCCCTCCCCTACCCTTCCCTAATCTATTTGATTAGATTCGATGTGACGTATTTCCACGCGATTTGACGCGATTAGGCTTGAATCAGCTCGATTCAGTTCGAATCGGCTCTATTCGGCTCGACTTGGCTCCATTTCACTCCATTCGGCTCGATTAGGCTCGAATTCCATCGATTCTGCTGGATTCTGCTCAATTAGGCCTTATTTGGGCCTATTCGGCCCTATTCTGCTCTATTAGACTCTTTTGTACTCTATTCATATCTATCCGTCTCTATTGGACTCCATTCAACTCCATTCCTCACTATTTTCCTCTCTTCTATTCTACCCTTCCCTACCCTAATCTCTTCTAATCGATTCGATTTGATTTGCCGCGATTCGAAGCAACCGGACGTGATTCGTCTCGTTTTGTCTCCACTCGGCTCAATTCGGCTATGTTCTCTCTCTTTGACTCTATTCTATTCTGTTCTGTTCTATTCTCTCCTGTTCTGTGGTATTCTTTCTGTTCTGTTCTATTCTCTTCTATTCTATTCTACCCTACCCGACCCAACGGCACCCCACCCGAACCTACCCTACTTTAATCTATTGGATTCAATTCGATTCCGTGCAAAGCGATTTGATAGGACTTGACTGGATTCGGCAAATCTGAAGGGATTTGATGAGATTCCATGCGACTCGACGTGATTCAGTAGGATTCTCTGAGGTTTGACGCAATTCGAAGTTATTCGACGTGATTCGATGGGATTCGACACGATATGAAGCGATTTGACCTTGTTTGATTCAAAACGATGTGACTCGACTCGATTCGACCTGATTCGATTCGACGCTGTTCGGTGACAGTCAGTGCGATTCTGCTTGATTCCGCTCGATTAGGTGTGATTCGGCAGTATACAGCTCTTTTCGGCTGTATTCAGCTCCATTCGTCTCTATTCAGCTTATTCGGCTCTATTCGACGGTATTCGACTCTACTCTTTTCCACTCGATTCTACTCGATTCTATTCCTTCTGTTCTGTTCTAATCTCTTCTATTCCACTCTACTCTGTTCTATTCTCCCCTCCCCTCCCCTTCTCTAATCTATACGTCTCGATTGGATTTGACGCGTTGAATGCGATTCGAGGCGATGAAGCTTGAATCGGCTCGATTCGGCTCGATTTGGCTCTATTCGGCTCAGTTAGGCTCCATTCGGCTTGTTTTGGCTTGAATCGCTTCGAATCTGCTCGATTTGGCCTTCTTTGGCCCTATTCTGCTCTATTCGACTCTTTTCTACTCTATTCGTTTCTATTTGACTCCATTCTACTCCATTCTATTCATTCCACACTATTCTACACTATTCTACTCTATTCTGCTCTACCCTACACAACACCACCCTAATTTACTCTACTTGCTTCTACACGATTCCTCTCATTTTGTCTGCATTTGGCTCTATTCAGCTCTATTCTACTCTTCTCTACTCTATTGTATTGTTTCTACTCTGTTCTGTACTATTCTACTCTATTCTACCCTACCCTATGCTACCCAACTCTAAGGTATTGTAATCCACTTGATTGGATTTGATTCAACCCATTTCAACATGATTCGGCTCTATTTGGCTCTGTTCAAATCTATTCTACTCTACTCTATTCCCCTCTACTCTACTCTAGCCTACTCTTTTCTGTATTCGTTCTGTGTTGTTCTGTTCTATTTTGTTGTGTTCTGTTCTGTTTTATTCTATTCTACTCTATTCTACCCTACTCTAGCCTACCCGAACCTCCCCTACTCTAGTCTATTCAATTGAATTCGAGAAATTTTGACGTGACTAGGGGCCGAATCGGTGTGATTCATGTCCATTCGGCTCCATTTGTCTCGAATAGTGTCGATTCAGCTCGATTAGGCTCGATTTGGCTCCGTTAGGCTCGATTCACTGGATTCGGCTCGATTTCTCTCAATTCAGCTCGATTTGGCCCTCTCTGGCCCTCTTCGGCTCTCTTCAGCTCTTTTCTACTCTACTCGATTCCATTGCACACCATTCTACTCCATTCTACGCTCTTCTACTATTCCCTACTGCAATTGATTCGATGGGATTCGACGCCATTCGACGCGATTTGTCTCGTTTCGTCTCCATTCAGCTTGATTCGACTCTGTTCTACTCTACTCTATTCTACTCTACACTATTCTGCTCTGCTCTACCCTTTTCTACTCTATTCTATTGTATCCTTTCCATTCTCTTCTACTGTGTTCAAGTCTACTCTATTCCATCCTTCCCTAATCTAATCTATTCTACTGGATTCGATTCCACGCATCTCCATGCGATTCGGCTCAAATTGGCTCCTTTCCACTCCATTCATCCCCAATCGGCTCAAATCGGTTCGATTCAGCTCTAATCGGCTCCATTCGGCTCTAGTCAGCTCGAATAGGCTCTATTCAGCTCGATTCGGCTCTATTAGACTCTACTCAACTCTATTATCTCTTTTCGACTCCACTCGACTCCATGCTGCACCATTCTACTCCATCCTAAACTATTCTCTACTGTATTGTATTGTACTCTACCCTACTCTAGTCTATTCTAATTGATTGGATTGGATTGGATTGGAATTGATCAGATTCAATGCAATTCGACGGGATTCGACGCGATACGGCACGATTCCACGGGATTCGGTGTGATTCCTCTTGGTTTCTATCCATTTAGCTCTTTTGGGCTCTATTTGGCCCTATTCGACAATGTTTGACTCTGCTCTACTCTACTCTTCTATACTCTGCTCGTCTCGACCCTATTCTTTCAGTTCTGTTCTGTTCTGTTCTACTGCACTCTATTCTACCCTACCCTACCCTAACTTAGCCTACCGTAATCTGTTCTATGCTATTCGACACACTTGAATGGGATTCGACCTGATTCGGGTCATATGGGCTCGATTCATCTCCTTTCTGCTCCATTAAACTCGATTCGGTTCTATTCGGCTCTTTTCCACTCTATTCGGCTCTTTTTGGCAGTATTCGACTCTATTTGACTCTAGTCTACTCGATTCTTTCTGTTCTGTTCTGTTCTATTCTACTCTATTCTATTCTTCTCTACCCTACCCTAACCTTACCTTCCCCACACTAATCTATTTGATTCGATTCGACACGTTTCAAACGACTCGACATGATTCATCTCGATTCACCTTGAATTTGGTCAATTCGGCTGTATTCAGCTCTGTTTGGCTCTTTTCGGCTCTCTTCAGCTCAATTTGACTCTATTCTACTGGACCCGACTCTACTTAATTCTATTCTCTTCTTTCTATTGTGTTGTGTTGTGTTGTAGTCTAACCTCTCCTGCCGTACCCTCCTCTACTCTAATCTATTCGATTCAACGCATTTCGACGCGATTCCATGTGATTAGGCTTGAATCGGCTCGATTTAGCTCTATTTGGCTTGAATTGGGTCAATTCGTCTCGATTCTGCTCAATTCAGCATAATTAGGCTCGAGTGAACCTTATTCAGCCCTGTTCAGCTCTACTCAACCCTTTCTACTTTATTTGTCTCTATTTGGCTCCATTCAACTCCCTTCCACACCATTCTACTCTTTTCTACTCTATTCTATTCTGTTCTAGCCTACTCTACTCTAATCTATTCTAATCGATTCGATTCATCACGATTTGTCTCCTTTCCTCTCCATTCGAATCGATTGGGCTTGAATTGGATCTATTCATCTATATTCTGCACTACCCGACTCTGACTATTCCACTCTACTCAACTCTACTCCATTCTACTCTTGGTATTCTCTTCTGTTCTACTCTATTCTATTCTTCTGTGCCCTTCCCTACTGAATCCCAGTCTAACCTACACTACTCTAATCTATTCAATTTAATTCGATTCCATTCAGTTTGACACCATTCGACCCGATTTGAGACAATTCGACGGGACTCGGTGAGATTCCGCGAGATTTGATGCGTTTTGGTGGGATTTGATGGAATTCGACGAGATCCGATGCAATAGGATGCAATTAAGTGTGTTTTGGCTCGATTTTGCTGGGTTCAGTTTGTCTCTATTTGGCTCGTTTCAGCTCCACTAGGCTCCATTCATCCCGAATCTGGTCTACTCGACTCGATTCGGCTCATTTTGGCCATATGTGGTCCTATTCAGCGTTATTCGGCTCTATTCAACTCTTTTCTACTCTCTGCATCTGTGTTCGAATCCATTTGACTCCATTCCACACCATTCTATTCCATTCTACACTACTGTATTCTACAAAACCCTCCCCCACCCTAGCCTATCCTAATCTAGTCTGCTCTTTTCTAGTCTCCTTTTCTATTTTCTCTATTCCATCCTATGCTACTCTACTGTATCCTAGACTAAGCTAACCTACCCTGACCTGTGCTGTTCTATTCTATTTCCTTCTATTTTCTCTGTTCCACCGTATGCTTCCCTACCCTATGCTACCCCACCGTACCATACTCTACTACTTAGGGTTACTCAATAAGGGTCCTAATTAAGGGGAGTAGTTCGGGCAAGGGTACTCCTTAAGGCAAGGGTACTAGTTCAGGCTACTACTTATGGGCAGGGCACTAGTTAAGGCCAGGCTACTAGTTAAGGCATGGGTACTTGTTGAGGGTACTGGTTAAGGCAAGGGTACCAGTTCAGGCTACTTGTTAAGGACATACTACTAGTGAAGGCAAGGGTACTAGTGAAGACTACTGGTTAAGGCAAGGGTACTTGTTAGGACTACTAGTTAAGGCAAGGGTACTAGATTAGGCTAAGAGTTCAGGCAAGGGTACTCGTTCAGATTACTGACTTAGGGTACTCTTCAAGACTAGTTGTCTAGGCTACTGCTCTATGCCACTAGTCTAGCTGACTAGTCCAGCTTACTAGTCTAGGCTTCTACTCTAGCCTTCTCTTGTCTACTCTAATGTAGTCTACTTGCATCTACCCTAGTCTTCCTATCATAAACTACCCTACCCTAACCTATTCTAATCGATTCCATTTGATTCGATTCAAAGCATTTCGATGCGACCGGACACCATCACGCTTGAGTCGGCTCGATTCTGCAACATCAGCGCGATTCAGCTCGATTGGGCTCAAATCGCTTCAATTCAGCTCGTTTCCACTCGGTTCAGCCATATTCGGCCCTATTTGGCTCGATTCGACTCTTTTGTACTCTATTTGTCTCTGTTCGACTCCATTTGACTCCACTCTTCTCCATTCTACGCTATTCTGTTCTACTCTACCCTACAATACTCTAATCTATTCGATTGGATGCGATTGGAAGCAATTCGGTGTGATTCATCTCGTTTTGTTTCCATTTGACTCGATTCGGCCAGAATTGGCTCTATTCAGCTATATCCTGCACTCTTTGACTCTATTTGACTCAATTCTACTCTGCTCTACTTTTGTCTGCTTTACTCTCTCTACTCTACCCTACTGTACTATATTCTATTCTGTACTATTCTGTTCTATTCTACCCACCCGCCCCTCCCCTACCCTTCCCTAATCTATTTGATTAGATTCGATGTGACGTATTTCCACGCGATTTGACGCGATTAGGCTTGAATCAGCTCGATTCAGTTCGAATCGGCTCTATTCGGCTCGACTTGGCTCCATTTCACTCCATTCGGCTCGATTAGGCTCGAATTCCATCGATTCTGCTGGATTCTGCTCAATTAGGCCTTATTTGGGCCTATTCGGCCCTATTCTGCTCTATTAGACTCTTTTGTACTCTATTCATATCTATCCGTCTCTATTGGACTCCATTCAACTCCATTCCTCACTATTTTCCTCTCTTCTATTCTACCCTTCCCTACCCTAATCTCTTCTAATCGATTCGATTTGATTTGCCGCGATTCGAAGCAACCGGACGTGATTCGTCTCGTTTTGTCTCCACTCGGCTCAATTCGGCTATGTTCTCTCTCTTTGACTCTATTCTATTCTGTTCTGTTCTATTCTCTCCTGTTCTGTGGTATTCTTTCTGTTCTGTTCTATTCTCTTCTATTCTATTCTACCCTACCCGACCCAACGGCACCCCACCCGAACCTACCCTACTTTAATCTATTGGATTCAATTCGATTCCGTGCAAAGCGATTTGATAGGACTTGACTGGATTCGGCAAATCTGAAGGGATTTGATGAGATTCCATGCGACTCGACGTGATTCAGTAGGATTCTCTGAGGTTTGACGCAATTCGAAGTTATTCGACGTGATTCGATGGGATTCGACACGATATGAAGCGATTTGACCTTGTTTGATTCAAAACGATGTGACTCGACTCGATTCGACCTGATTCGATTCGACGCTGTTCGGTGACAGTCAGTGCGATTCTGCTTGATTCCGCTCGATTAGGTGTGATTCGGCAGTATACAGCTCTTTTCGGCTGTATTCAGCTCCATTCGTCTCTATTCAGCTTATTCGGCTCTATTCGACGGTATTCGACTCTACTCTTTTCCACTCGATTCTACTCGATTCTATTCCTTCTGTTCTGTTCTAATCTCTTCTATTCCACTCTACTCTGTTCTATTCTCCCCTCCCCTCCCCTTCTCTAATCTATACGTCTCGATTGGATTTGACGCGTTGAATGCGATTCGAGGCGATGAAGCTTGAATCGGCTCGATTCGGCTCGATTTGGCTCTATTCGGCTCAGTTAGGCTCCATTCGGCTTGTTTTGGCTTGAATCGCTTCGAATCTGCTCGATTTGGCCTTCTTTGGCCCTATTCTGCTCTATTCGACTCTTTTCTACTCTATTCGTTTCTATTTGACTCCATTCTACTCCATTCTATTCATTCCACACTATTCTACACTATTCTACTCTATTCTGCTCTACCCTACACAACACCACCCTAATTTACTCTACTTGCTTCTACACGATTCCTCTCATTTTGTCTGCATTTGGCTCTATTCAGCTCTATTCTACTCTTCTCTACTCTATTGTATTGTTTCTACTCTGTTCTGTACTATTCTACTCTATTCTACCCTACCCTATGCTACCCAACTCTAAGGTATTGTAATCCACTTGATTGGATTTGATTCAACCCATTTCAACATGATTCGGCTCTATTTGGCTCTGTTCAAATCTATTCTACTCTACTCTATTCCCCTCTACTCTACTCTAGCCTACTCTTTTCTGTATTCGTTCTGTGTTGTTCTGTTCTATTTTGTTGTGTTCTGTTCTGTTTTATTCTATTCTACTCTATTCTACCCTACTCTAGCCTACCCGAACCTCCCCTACTCTAGTCTATTCAATTGAATTCGAGAAATTTTGACGTGACTAGGGGCCGAATCGGTGTGATTCATGTCCATTCGGCTCCATTTGTCTCGAATAGTGTCGATTCAGCTCGATTAGGCTCGATTTGGCTCCGTTAGGCTCGATTCACTGGATTCGGCTCGATTTCTCTCAATTCAGCTCGATTTGGCCCTCTCTGGCCCTCTTCGGCTCTCTTCAGCTCTTTTCTACTCTACTCGATTCCATTGCACACCATTCTACTCCATTCTACGCTCTTCTACTATTCCCTACTGCAATTGATTCGATGGGATTCGACGCCATTCGACGCGATTTGTCTCGTTTCGTCTCCATTCAGCTTGATTCGACTCTGTTCTACTCTACTCTATTCTACTCTACACTATTCTGCTCTGCTCTACCCTTTTCTACTCTATTCTATTGTATCCTTTCCATTCTCTTCTACTGTGTTCAAGTCTACTCTATTCCATCCTTCCCTAATCTAATCTATTCTACTGGATTCGATTCCACGCATCTCCATGCGATTCGGCTCAAATTGGCTCCTTTCCACTCCATTCATCCCCAATCGGCTCAAATCGGTTCGATTCAGCTCTAATCGGCTCCATTCGGCTCTAGTCAGCTCGAATAGGCTCTATTCAGCTCGATTCGGCTCTATTAGACTCTACTCAACTCTATTATCTCTTTTCGACTCCACTCGACTCCATGCTGCACCATTCTACTCCATCCTAAACTATTCTCTACTGTATTGTATTGTACTCTACCCTACTCTAGTCTATTCTAATTGATTGGATTGGATTGGATTGGAATTGATCAGATTCAATGCAATTCGACGGGATTCGACGCGATACGGCACGATTCCACGGGATTCGGTGTGATTCCTCTTGGTTTCTATCCATTTAGCTCTTTTGGGCTCTATTTGGCCCTATTCGACAATGTTTGACTCTGCTCTACTCTACTCTTCTATACTCTGCTCGTCTCGACCCTATTCTTTCAGTTCTGTTCTGTTCTGTTCTACTGCACTCTATTCTACCCTACCCTACCCTAACTTAGCCTACCGTAATCTGTTCTATGCTATTCGACACACTTGAATGGGATTCGACCTGATTCGGGTCATATGGGCTCGATTCATCTCCTTTCTGCTCCATTAAACTCGATTCGGTTCTATTCGGCTCTTTTCCACTCTATTCGGCTCTTTTTGGCAGTATTCGACTCTATTTGACTCTAGTCTACTCGATTCTTTCTGTTCTGTTCTGTTCTATTCTACTCTATTCTATTCTTCTCTACCCTACCCTAACCTTACCTTCCCCACACTAATCTATTTGATTCGATTCGACACGTTTCAAACGACTCGACATGATTCATCTCGATTCACCTTGAATTTGGTCAATTCGGCTGTATTCAGCTCTGTTTGGCTCTTTTCGGCTCTCTTCAGCTCAATTTGACTCTATTCTACTGGACCCGACTCTACTTAATTCTATTCTCTTCTTTCTATTGTGTTGTGTTGTGTTGTAGTCTAACCTCTCCTGCCGTACCCTCCTCTACTCTAATCTATTCGATTCAACGCATTTCGACGCGATTCCATGTGATTAGGCTTGAATCGGCTCGATTTAGCTCTATTTGGCTTGAATTGGGTCAATTCGTCTCGATTCTGCTCAATTCAGCATAATTAGGCTCGAGTGAACCTTATTCAGCCCTGTTCAGCTCTACTCAACCCTTTCTACTTTATTTGTCTCTATTTGGCTCCATTCAACTCCCTTCCACACCATTCTACTCTTTTCTACTCTATTCTATTCTGTTCTAGCCTACTCTACTCTAATCTATTCTAATCGATTCGATTCATCACGATTTGTCTCCTTTCCTCTCCATTCGAATCGATTGGGCTTGAATTGGATCTATTCATCTATATTCTGCACTACCCGACTCTGACTATTCCACTCTACTCAACTCTACTCCATTCTACTCTTGGTATTCTCTTCTGTTCTACTCTATTCTATTCTTCTGTGCCCTTCCCTACTGAATCCCAGTCTAACCTACACTACTCTAATCTATTCAATTTAATTCGATTCCATTCAGTTTGACACCATTCGACCCGATTTGAGACAATTCGACGGGACTCGGTGAGATTCCGCGAGATTTGATGCGTTTTGGTGGGATTTGATGGAATTCGACGAGATCCGATGCAATAGGATGCAATTAAGTGTGTTTTGGCTCGATTTTGCTGGGTTCAGTTTGTCTCTATTTGGCTCGTTTCAGCTCCACTAGGCTCCATTCATCCCGAATCTGGTCTACTCGACTCGATTCGGCTCATTTTGGCCATATGTGGTCCTATTCAGCGTTATTCGGCTCTATTCAACTCTTTTCTACTCTCTGCATCTGTGTTCGAATCCATTTGACTCCATTCCACACCATTCTATTCCATTCTACACTACTGTATTCTACAAAACCCTCCCCCACCCTAGCCTATCCTAATCTAGTCTGCTCTTTTCTAGTCTCCTTTTCTATTTTCTCTATTCCATCCTATGCTACTCTACTGTATCCTAGACTAAGCTAACCTACCCTGACCTGTGCTGTTCTATTCTATTTCCTTCTATTTTCTCTGTTCCACCGTATGCTTCCCTACCCTATGCTACCCCACCGTACCATACTCTACTACTTAGGGTTACTCAATAAGGGTCCTAATTAAGGGGAGTAGTTCGGGCAAGGGTACTCCTTAAGGCAAGGGTACTAGTTCAGGCTACTACTTATGGGCAGGGCACTAGTTAAGGCCAGGCTACTAGTTAAGGCATGGGTACTTGTTGAGGGTACTGGTTAAGGCAAGGGTACCAGTTCAGGCTACTTGTTAAGGACATACTACTAGTGAAGGCAAGGGTACTAGTGAAGACTACTGGTTAAGGCAAGGGTACTTGTTAGGACTACTAGTTAAGGCAAGGGTACTAGATTAGGCTAAGAGTTCAGGCAAGGGTACTCGTTCAGATTACTGACTTAGGGTACTCTTCAAGACTAGTTGTCTAGGCTACTGC
The DNA here is from genome assembly GCF_030014295.1 of Loxodonta africana. NCBI lineage: Eukaryota > Metazoa > Chordata > Mammalia > Proboscidea > Elephantidae > Loxodonta > Loxodonta africana. The sequence goes on along the minus strand of NW_026974898.1, from coordinate 488,001 downwards.
TCTATGCCACTAGTCTAGCTGACTAGTCCAGCTTACTAGTCTAGGCTTCTACTCTAGCCTTCTCTTGTCTACTCTAATGTAGTCTACTTGCATCTACCCTAGTCTTCCTATCATAAACTACCCTACCCTAACCTATTCTAATCGATTCCATTTGATTCGATTCAAAGCATTTCGATGCGACCGGACACCATCACGCTTGAGTCGGCTCGATTCTGCAACATCAGCGCGATTCAGCTCGATTGGGCTCAAATCGCTTCAATTCAGCTCGTTTCCACTCGGTTCAGCCATATTCGGCCCTATTTGGCTCGATTCGACTCTTTTGTACTCTATTTGTCTCTGTTCGACTCCATTTGACTCCACTCTTCTCCATTCTACGCTATTCTGTTCTACTCTACCCTACAATACTCTAATCTATTCGATTGGATGCGATTGGAAGCAATTCGGTGTGATTCATCTCGTTTTGTTTCCATTTGACTCGATTCGGCCAGAATTGGCTCTATTCAGCTATATCCTGCACTCTTTGACTCTATTTGACTCAATTCTACTCTGCTCTACTCTTGTCTGCTTTACTCTCTCTACTCTACCCTACTGTACTATATTCTATTCTGTACTATTCTGTTCTATTCTACCCACTTGCCCCTCCCCTACCCTTCCCTAATCTATTTGATTAGATTCGATGTGACGTATTTCCACGCGATTTGACGCGATTAGGCTTGAATCAGCTCGATTCAGTTCGAATCGGCTCTATTCGGCTCGACTTGGCTCCATTTCACTCCATTCGGCTCGATTAGGCTCGAATTCCATCGATTCTGCTGGATTCTGCTCAATTAGGCCTTATTTGGGCCTATTCGGCCCTATTCTGCTCTATTAGACTCTTTTGTACTCTATTCATATCTATCCGTCTCTATTGGACTCCGTTCAACTCCATTCCTCACTATTTTCCTCTCTTCTATTCTACCCTTCCCTACCCTAATCTCTTCTAATCGATTCGATGCGATTCGAAGCAACCGGACGTGATTCGTCTCGTTTTGTCTCCACTCGGCTCAATTCGGCTATGTTCTCTCTCTTTGACTCTATTCTATTCTGTTGTATTCTTTCTGTTCTGTTCTATTCTCTCCTATTCTATTCTACCCTACCCGACCCAACGGCACCCCACCCGAACCTACCCTACTTTAATCTATTGGATTCAATTCGATTCCGTGCAAAGCGATTTGATAGGACTTGACTGGATTCGGCAAATCTGAAGGGATTTGATGAGATTCCATGCGACTCGACGTGATTCAGTAGGATTCTCTGAGGTTTGACGCAATTCGAAGTTATTCGACATGATTCGATGGGATTCGACACGATATGAAGCGATTTGACCTTGTTTGATTCAAAACGATGTGACTCGACTCGATTCGACCTGATTCGATTCGACGCTGTTCGGTGACAGTCAGTGCGATTCTGCTTGATTCCGCTCGATTAGGTGTGATTCGGCAGTCTACAGCTCTTTTCGGCTGTATTCAGCTCCATTCGTCTCTATTCAGCTTATTTGGCTCTATTCGACTGTATTCAACTCTACTCTTTTCCACTCGATTCTACTCGATTCTATTCCTTCTGTTCTGTTCTAATCTCTTCTATTCCACTCTACTCTGTTCTATTCTCCCCTCCCCTCCCCTCCCCTCCCCTTCTCTAATCTATACGTCTGGATTGGATTTGACGCGTTGAACGCGATTCGAGGCGATGAAGCTTGAATCGGCTCGATTTGGCTCTATTCGGCTCAGTTAGGCTCCATTCAGCTTATTTTGGCTTGAATCGCTTCGAATCTGCTCGATTTGGCCTTCTTCGGCCCTATTCTGCTCTATTCGACTCTTTTCTACTCTATTCGTTTCTATTTGACTCCATTCTACTCCATTCTATTCATTCCACACTATTCTACACTATTCTACTCTATTCTGCTCTACCCTACCCAACACCACCCTAATTTACTCTACTTGCTTCTACACGATTCCTCTCATTTTGTCTGCATTTGGCTCTATTCAGCTCTATTCTACTCTTCTCTACTCTATTGTATTGTTTCTACTCTGTTCTGTACTATTCTACTCTATTCTACCCTACCCTATGCTACCCAACTCTAAGGTATTGTAATCCACTTGATTGGATTTGATTCAACCCATTTCAACATGATTCGGCTCGATTTGGCTCTGTTCAAATCTATTCTACTCTACTCTATTCCCCTCTACTCTACTCTAGCCTACTCTTTTCTGTATTCGTTCTGTGTTGTTCTGTTCTATTTTGTTGTGTTCTGTTCTGTTTTATTCTATTCTACTCTATTCTACCCTACTCTAGCCTACCCGAACCTCCCCTACTCTAGTCTATTCAATTGAATTCGAGAAATTTTGACGTGACTAGGGGCCGAATCGGTGTGATTCATGTCCATTCGGCTCCATTTGTCTCGAATAGTGTCGATTCAGCTCGATTAGGCTCGATTTGGCTCCGTTAGGCTCGATTCACTGGATTCGGCTCGATTTCTCTCAATTCAGCTCGATTTGGCCCTCTCTGGCCCTCTTCGGCTCTCTTCAGCTCTTTTCTACTCTACTCGATTCCATTGCACACCATTCTACTCCATTCTACGCTCTTCTCCTATTCCCTACTGTAATTGATTCGATGGGATTCGACGCCATTCGACGCGATTTGTCTCGTTTCGTCTCCATTCAGCTTGATTCGACTCTGTTCTACTCTACTCTATTCTACTCTACACTATTCTGCTCTGCTCTACCCTTTTCTACTCTATTCTATTGTATCCTTTCCATTCTCTTCTACTGTGTTCAAGTCTACTCTATTCCATCCTACCCTAATCTAATCTATTCTACTGGATTCGATTCCACGCATCTCCATGCGATTCGGCTCAAATTGGCTCCTTTCCACTCCATTCATCCCCAATCGGCTCAAATCGGTTCGATTCAGCTCTAATCGGCTCCATTCGGCTCTAGTCAGCTCGAATAGGCTCTATTCAGCTCGATTCGGCTCTATTAGACTCTACTCAACTCTATTATCTCTTTTCGACTCCACTCGACTCCATGCTGCACCATTCTACTCCATCCTAAACTATTCTCTACTGTATTGTATTGTACTCTACCCTACTCTAGTCTATTCTAATTGATTGGATTGGATTGGATTGGAATTGATCAGATTCAATGCAATTCGACGGGATTCGACGCGATACGGCACGATTCCACGGGATTCGGTGTGATTCCTCTTGGTTTCTATCCATTTAGCTCTTTTGGGCTCTATTTGGCCCTATTCGACAATGTTTGACTCTGCTCTACTCTACTCTTCTATACTCTGCTCGTCTCGACCCTATTCTTTCAGTTCTGTTCTGTTCTGTTCTACTGCACTCTATTCTACCCTACCCTACCCTAACTTAGCCTACCGTAATCTGTTCTATGCTATTCGACACACTTGAATGGGATTCGACCTGATTCGGGTCATATGGGCTCGATTCATCTCCTTTCTGCTCCATTAAACTCGATTCGGTTCTATTCGGCTCTTTTCCACTCTATTCGGCTCTTTTTGGCAGTATTCGACTCTATTTGACTCTAGTCTACTCGATTCTTTCTGTTCTGTTCTATTCTACTCTATTCTATTCTTCTCTACCCTACCCTAACCTTACCTTCCCCACACTAATCTATTTGATTCGATTCGACACGTTTCAAACGACTCGACATGATTCATCTCGATTCACCTTGAATTTGGTCAATTCGGCTGTATTCAGCTCTGTTTGGCTCTTTTCGGCTCTCTTCAGCTCAATTTGACTCTATTCTACTGGACCCGACTCTACTTAATTCTATTCTCTTCTTTCTATTGTGTTGTGTTGTGTTGTAGTCTAGCCTCTCCTGCCGTACCCTCCTCTACTCTAATCTATTCGATTCAACGCATTTCGACGCGATTCCATGTGATTAGGCTTGAATCGGCTCGATTTAGCTCTATTTGGCTTGAATTGGGTCAATTCGTCTCGATTCTGCTCAATTCAGCATAATTAGGCTCGAGTGAACCTTATTCAGCCCTGTTCAGCTCTACTCAACCCTTTCTACTTTATTTGTCTCTATTTGGCTCCATTCAACTCCCTTCCACACCATTCTACTCTTTTCTACTCTATTCTATTCTGTTCTAGCCTACTCTACTCTAATCTATTCTAATCGATTCGATTCATCACGATTTGTCTCCTTTCCTCTCCATTCGAATCGATTGGGCTTGAATTGGATCTATTCATCTATATTCTGCACTACCCGACTCTGACTATTCCACTCTACTCAACTCTACTCCATTCTACTCTTGGTATTCTCTTCTGTTCTACTCTATTCTATTCTTCTGTGCCCTTCCCTACTGAATCCCAGTCTAACCTACACTACTCTAATCTATTCAATTTAATTCGATTCCATTCAGTTTGACACCATTCGACCCGATTTGAGACAATTCGACGGGACTCGGTGAGATTCCGCGAGATTTGATGCGTTTTGGTGGGATTTGATGGAATTCGACGAGATCCGATGCAATAGGATGCAATTAAGTGTGTTTTGGCTCGATTTTGCTGGGTTCAGTTTGTCTCTATTTGGCTCGTTTCAGCTCCACTAGGCTCCATTCATCCCGAATCTGGTCGACTCGACTCGATTCGGCTCATTTTGGCCATATGTGGTCCTATTCAGCGTTATTCGGCTCTATTCAACTCTTTTCTACTCTCTGCATCTGTGTTCGAATCCATTTGACTCCATTCCACACCATTCTATTCCATTCTACACTACTGTATTCTACAAAACCCTCCCCCACCCTAGCCTATCCTAATCTAGTCTGCTCTTTTCTAGTCTCCTTTTCTATTTTCTCTATTCCATCCTATGCTACTCTACTGTATCCTAGACTAAGCTAACCTACCCTGACCTGTGCTGTTCTATTCTATTTCCTTCTATTTTCTCTGTTCCACCGTATGCTTCCCTACCCTATGCTACCCCACCGTACCATACTCTACTACTTAGGGTTACTCAATAAGGGTCCTAATTAAGGGGAGTAGTTCGGGCAAGGGTACTCCTTAAGGCAAGGGTACTAGTTCAGGCTACTACTTATGGGCAGGGCACTAGTTAAGTCCAGGCTTCTAGTTAAGGCATGGGTCCTTGTTGAGGGTACTGGTTAAGGCAAGGGTACCAGTTCAGGCTACTTGTTAAGGACATACTACTAGTGAAGGCAAGGGTACTAGTGAAGACTACTGGTTAAGGCAAGGGTACTTGTTAGGACTACTAGTTAAGGCAAGGGTACTAGATTAGGCTAAGAGTTCAGGCAAGGGTACTCGTTCAGATTACTGACTTAGGGTACTCTTCAAGACTAGTTGTCTAGGCTACTGCTCTATGCCACTAGTCTAGCTGACTAGTCCAGCTTACTAGTCTAGGCTTCTACTCTAGCCTTCTCTTGCCTACTCTAATGTAGTCTACTTGCATCTACCCTAGTCTTCCTATCATAAACTACCCTACCCTAACCTATTCTAATCGATTCCATTTGATTCGATTCAAAGCATTTCGATGCGACCGGACACCATCACGCTTGAGTCGGCTCGATTCTGCAACATCAGCGCGATTCAGCTCGATTGGGCTCAAATCGCTTCAATTCAGCTCGTTTCCACTCGGTTCAGCCATATTCGGCCCTATTTGGCTCGATTCGACTCTTTTGTACTCTATTTGTCTCTGTTCGACTCCATTTGACTCCACTCTTCTCCATTCTACGCTATTCTGTTCTACTCTACCCTACAATACTCTAATCTATTCGATTGGATGCGATTGGAAGCAATTCGGTGTGATTCATCTCGTTTTGTTTCCATTTGACTCGATTCGGCCAGAATTGGCTCTATTCAGCTATATCCTGCACTCTTTGACTCTATTTGACTCAATTCTACTCTGCTCTACTCTTGTCTGCTTTACTCTCTCTACTCTACCCTACTGTACTATATTCTATTCTGTACTATTCTGTTCTATTCTACCCACCCGCCCCTCCCCTACCCTTCCCTAATCTATTTGATTAGATTCGATGTGACGTATTTCCACGCGATTTGACGCGATTAGGCTTGAATCAGCTCGATTCAGTTCGAATCGGCTCTATTCCGCTCGACTTGGCTCCATTTCACTCCATTCGGCTCGATTAGGCTCGAATTCCATCGATTCTGCTGGATTCTGCTCAATTAGGCCTTATTTGGGCCTATTCGGCCCTATTCTGCTCTATTAGACTCTTTTGTACTCTATTCATATCTATCCGTCTCTATTGGACTCCGTTCAACTCCATTCCTCACTATTTTCCTCTCTTCTATTCTACCCTTCCCTACCCTAATCTCTTCTAATCGATTCGATTTGATTTGCCGCGATTCGAAGCAACCGGACGTGATTCGTCTCGTTTTGTCTCCACTCGGCTCAATTCGGCTATGTTCTCTCTCTTTGACTCTATTCTATTCTGTTGTATTCTTTCTGTTCTGTTCTATTCTCTCCTATTCTATTCTACCCTACCCGACCCAACGGCACCCCACCCGAACCTACCCTACTTTAATCTATTGGATTCAATTCGATTCCGTGCAAAGCGATTTGATAGGACTTGACTGGATTCGGCAAATCTGAAGGGATTTGATGAGATTCCATGCGACTCGACGTGATTCAGTAGGATTCTCTGAGGTTTGACGCAATTCGAAGTTATTCGACATGATTCGATGGGATTCGACACGATATGAAGCGATTTGACCTTGTTTGATTCAAAACGATGTGACTCGACTCGATTCGACCTGATTCGATTCGACGCTGTTCGGTGACAGTCAGTGCGATTCTGCTTGATTCCGCTCGATTAGGTGTGATTCGGCAGTATACAGCTCTTTTCGGCTGTATTCAGCTCCATTCGTCTCTATTCAGCTTATTTGGCTCTATTCGACTGTATTCGACTCTACTCTTTTCCACTCGATTCTACTCAATTCTATTCCTTCTGTTCTGTTCTAATCTCTTCTATTCCACTCTACTCTGTTCTATTCTCCCCTCCCCTCCCCTCCCCTCCCCTCCCCTTCTCTAATCTATACGTCTGGATTGGATTTGACGCGTTGAACGCGATTCGAGGCGATGAAGCTTGAATCGGCTCGATTTGGCTCTATTCGGCTCAGTTAGGCTCCATTCAGCTTGTTTTGGCTTGAATCGCTTCGAATCTGCTCGATTTGGCCTTCTTCGGCCCTATTCTGCTCTATTCGACTCTTTTCTACTCTATTCGTTTCTATTTGACTCCATTCTACTCCATTCTATTCATTCCACACTATTCTACACTATTCTACTCTATTCTGCTCTACCCTACCCAACACCACTCTAATTTACTCTACTTGCTTCTACACGGTTCCTCTCATTTTGTCTGCATTTGGCTCTATTCAGCTCTATTCTACTCTTCTCTACTCTATTGTATTGTTTCTACTCTGTTCTGTACTATTCTACTCTATTCTACCCTACCCTATGCTACCCAACTCTAAGGTATTGTAATCCACTTGATTGGATTTGATTCAACCCATTTCAACGTGATTCGGCTCGATTTGGCTCTGTTCAAATCTATTCTACTCTACTCTATTCCCCTCTACTCTACTCTAGCCTACTCTTTTCTGTATTCGTTCTGTGTTGTTCTGTTCTATTTTGTTGTGTTCTGTTCTGTTTTATTCTATTCTACTCTATTCTACCCTACTCTAGCCTACCCGAACCTCCCCTACTCTAGTCTATTCAATTGAATTCGAGAAATTTTGACGTGACTAGGGGCCGAATCGGTGTGATTCATGTCCATTCGGCTCCATTTGTCTCGAATAGTGTCGATTCAGCTCGATTAGGCTCGATTTGGCTCCGTTAGGCTCGATTCACTGGATTCGGCTCGATTTCTCTCAATTCAGCTCGATTTGGCCCTCTCTGGCCCTCTTCGGCTCTCTTCAGCTCTTTTCTACTCTACTCGATTCCATTGCACACCATTCTACTCCATTCTACGCTCTTCTACTATTCCCTACTGTAATTGATTCGATGGGATTCGACGCCATTCGACGCGATTTGTCTCGTTTCGTCTCCATTCAGCTTGATTCGACTCTGTTCTACTCTACTCTCTTCTACTCTACACTATTCTGCTCTGCTCTACCCTTTTCTACTCTATTGTATCCTTTCCATTCTCTTCTACTGTGTTCAAGTCTACTCTATTCCATCCTACCCTAATCTAATCTATTCTACTGGATTCGATTCCACGCATCTCCATGCGATTCGGCTCAAATTGGCTCCTTTCCACTCCATTCATCCCCAATCGGCTCAAATCGGTTCGATTCAGCTCTAATCGGCTCCATTCGGCTCTAGTCAGCTCGAATAGGCTCTATTCAGCTCGATTCGGCTCTATTAGACTCTACTCAACTCTATTATCTCTTTTCGACTCCACTCGACTCCATGCTGCACCATTCTACTCCATCCTAAACTATTCTCTACTGTATTGTATTGTACTCTACCCTACTCTAGTCTATTCTAATTGATTGGATTGGAATTGATCAGATTCAATGCAATTCGACGGGATTCGACGCGATACGGCACGATTCCACGGGATTCGGTGTGATTCCTCTTGGTTTCTATCCATTTAGCTCTTTTGGGCTCTATTTGGCCCTATTCGACAATATTTGACTCTGCTCTACTCTACTCTTCTATACTCTGCTCGTCTCGACCCTATTCTTTCAGTTCTGTTCTGTTCTGTTCTACTGCACTCTATTCTACCCTACCCTACCCTAACTTAGCCTACCGTAATCTGTTCTATGCTATTCGACACACTTGAATGGGATTCGACCTGATTCGGGTCATATGGGCTCGATTCATCTCCTTTCTGCTCCATTAAACTCGATTCGGTTCTATTCGGCTCTTTTCCACTCTATTCGGCTCTTTTTGGCAGTATTCGACTCTATTTGACTCTAGTCTACTCGATTCTTTCTGTTCTGTTCTGTTCTATTCTACTCTATTCTATTCTTCTCTACCCTACCCTAACCTTACCTTCCCCACACTAATCTATTTGATTCGATTCGACACGTTTCAAACGACTCGACATGATTCATCTCGATTCACCTTGAATTTGGTCAATTCAGCTGTATTCAGCTCTGTTTGGCTCTTTTCGGCTCTCTTCAGCTCAATTTGACTCTATTCTACTGGACCCGACTCTACTTAATTCTATTCTCTTCTTTCTATTGTGTTGTGTTGTGTTGTAGTCTAACCTCTCCTGCCGTACCCTCCTCTACTCTAATCTATTCGATTCAACGCATTTCGACGCGATTCCATGTGATTAGGCTTGAATCGGCTCGATTTAGCTCTATTTGGCTTGAATTGGGTCAATTCGTCTCGATTCTGCTCAATTCAGCATAATTAGGCTCGAGTGAACCTTATTCAGCCCTGTTCAGCTCTACTCAACCCTTTCTACTTTATTTGTCTCTATTTGGCTCCATTCAACTCCCTTCCACACCATTCTACTCTTTTCTACTCTATTCTATTCTGTTCTAGCCTACTCTACTCTAATCTATTCTAATCGATTCGATTCATCACGATTTGTCTCCTTTCCTCTCCATTCGAATCGATTGGGCTTGAATTGGATCTATTCATCTATATTCTGCACTACCCGACTCTGACTATTCCACTCTACTCAACTCTACTCCATTCTACTCTTGGTATTCTCTTCTGTTCTACTCTATTCTATTCTTCTGTGCCCTTCCCTACTGAATCCCAGTCTAACCTACACTACTCTAATCTATTCAATTTAATTCGATTCCATTCAGTTTGACACCATTCGACCCGATTTGAGACAATTCGACGGGACTCGGTGAGATTCCGCGAGATTTGATGCGTTTTGGTGGGATTTGATGGAATTCGACGAGATCCGATGCAATAGGATGCAATTAAGTGTGTTTTGGCTCGATTTTGCTGGGTTCAGTTTGTCTCTATTTGGCTCGTTTCAGCTCCACTAGGCTCCATTCATCCCGAATCTGGTCTACTCGACTCGATTCGGCTCATTTTGGCCATATGTGGTCCTATTCAGCGTTATTCGGCTCTATTCAACTCTTTTCTACTCTCTGCATCTGTGTTCGAATCCATTTGACTCCATTCCACACCATTCTATTCCATTCTACACTACTGTATTCTACAAAACCCTCCCCCACCCTAGCCTATCCTAATCTAGTCTGCTCTTTTCTAGTCTCCTTTTCTATTTTCTCTATTCCATCCTATGCTACTCTACTGTATCCTAGACTAAGCTAACCTACCCTGACCTGTGCTGTTCTATTCTATTTCCTTCTATTTTCTCTGTTCCACCGTATGCTTCCCTACCCTATGCTACCCCACCGTACCATACTCTACTACTTAGGGTTACTCAATAAGGGTCCTAATTAAGGGGAGTAGTTCGGGCAAGGGTACTCCTTAAGGCAAGGGTACTAGTTCAGGCTACTACTTATGGGCAGGGCACTAGTTAAGGCCAGGCTACTAGTTAAGGCATGGGTACTTGTTGAGGGTACTGGTTAAGGCAAGGGTACCAGTTCAGGCTACTTGTTAAGGACATACTACTAGTGAAGGCAAGGGTACTAGTGAAGACTACTGGTTAAGGCAAGGGTACTTGTTAGGACTACTAGTTAAGGCAAGGGTACTAGATTAGGCTAAGAGTTCAGGCAAGGGTACTCGTTCAGATTACTGACTTAGGGTACTCTTCAAGACTAGTTGTCTAGGCTACTGCTCTATGCCACTAGTCTAGCTGACTAGTCCAGCTTACTAGTCTAGGCTTCTACTCTAGCCTTCTCTTGTCTACTCTAATGTAGTCTACTTGCATCTACCCTAGTCTTCCTATCATAAACTACCCTACCCTAACCTATTCTAATCGATTCCATTTGATTCGATTCAAAGCATTTCGATGCGACCGGACACCATCACGCTTGAGTCGGCTCGATTCTGCAACATCAGCGCGATTCAGCTCGATTGGGCTCAAATCGCTTCAATTCAGCTCGTTTCCACTCGGTTCAGCCATATTCGGCCCTATTTGGCTCGATTCGACTCTTTTGTACTCTATTTGTCTCTGTTCGACTCCATTTGACTCCACTCTTCTCCATTCTACGCTATTCTGTTCTACTCTACCCTACAATACTCTAATCTATTCGATTGGATGCGATTGGAAGCAATTCGGTGTGATTCATCTCGTTTTGTTTCCATTTGACTCGATTCGGCCAGAATTGGCTCTATTCAGCTATATCCTGCACTCTTTGACTCTATTTGACTCAATTCTACTCTGCTCTACTCTTGTCTGCTTTACTCTCTCTACTCTACCCTACTGTACTATATTCTATTCTGTACTATTCTGTTCTATTCTACCCACTTGCCCCTCCCCTACCCTTCCCTAATCTATTTGATTAGATTCGATGTGACGTATTTCCACGCGATTTGACGCGATTAGGCTTGAATCAGCTCGATTCAGTTCGAATCGGCTCTATTCGGCTCGACTTGGCTCCATTTCACTCCATTCGGCTCGATTAGGCTCGAATTCCATCGATTCTGCTGGATTCTGCTCAATTAGGCCTTATTTGGGCCTATTCGGCCCTATTCTGCTCTATTAGACTCTTTTGTACTCTATTCATATCTATCCGTCTCTATTGGACTCCGTTCAACTCCATTCCTCACTATTTTCCTCTCTTCTATTCTACCCTTCCCTACCCTAATCTCTTCTAATCGATTCGATGCGATTCGAAGCAACCGGACGTGATTCGTCTCGTTTTGTCTCCACTCGGCTCAATTCGGCTATGTTCTCTCTCTTTGACTCTATTCTATTCTGTTGTATTCTTTCTGTTCTGTTCTATTCTCTCCTATTCTATTCTACCCTACCCGACCCAACGGCACCCCACCCGAACCTACCCTACTTTAATCTATTGGATTCAATTCGATTCCGTGCAAAGCGATTTGATAGGACTTGACTGGATTCGGCAAATCTGAAGGGATTTGATGAGATTCCATGCGACTCGACGTGATTCAGTAGGATTCTCTGAGGTTTGACGCAATTCGAAGTTATTCGACATGATTCGATGGGATTCGACACGATATGAAGCGATTTGACCTTGTTTGATTCAAAACGATGTGACTCGACTCGATTCGACCTGATTCGATTCGACGCTGTTCGGTGACAGTCAGTGCGATTCTGCTTGATTCCGCTCGATTAGGTGTGATTCGGCAGTCTACAGCTCTTTTCGGCTGTATTCAGCTCCATTCGTCTCTATTCAGCTTATTTGGCTCTATTCGACTGTATTCAACTCTACTCTTTTCCACTCGATTCTACTCGATTCTATTCCTTCTGTTCTGTTCTAATCTCTTCTATTCCACTCTACTCTGTTCTATTCTCCCCTCCCCTCCCCTCCCCTCCCCTTCTCTAATCTATACGTCTGGATTGGATTTGACGCGTTGAACGCGATTCGAGGCGATGAAGCTTGAATCGGCTCGATTTGGCTCTATTCGGCTCAGTTAGGCTCCATTCAGCTTATTTTGGCTTGAATCGCTTCGAATCTGCTCGATTTGGCCTTCTTCGGCCCTATTCTGCTCTATTCGACTCTTTTCTACTCTATTCGTTTCTATTTGACTCCATTCTACTCCATTCTATTCATTCCACACTATTCTACACTATTCTACTCTATTCTGCTCTACCCTACCCAACACCACTCTAATTTACTCTACTTGCTTCTACACGGTTCCTCTCATTTTGTCTGCATTTGGCTCTATTCAGCTCTATTCTACTCTTCTCTACTCTATTGTATTGTTTCTACTCTGTTCTGTACTATTCTACTCTATTCTACCCTACCCTATGCTACCCAACTCTAAGGTATTGTAATCCACTTGATTGGATTTGATTCAACCCATTTCAACGTGATTCGGCTCGATTTGGCTCTGTTCAAATCTATTCTACTCTACTCTATTCCCCTCTACTCTACTCTAGCCTACTCTTTTCTGTATTCGTTCTGTGTTGTTCTGTTCTATTTTGTTGTGTTCTGTTCTGTTTTATTCTATTCTACTCTATTCTACCCTACTCTAGCCTACCCGAACCTCCCCTACTCTAGTCTATTCAATTGAATTCGAGAAATTTTGACGTGACTAGGGGCCGAATCGGTGTGATTCATGTCCATTCGGCTCCATTTGTCTCGAATAGTGTCGATTCAGCTCGATTAGGCTCGATTTGGCTCCGTTAGGCTCGATTCACTGGATTCGGCTCGATTTCTCTCAATTCAGCTCGATTTGGCCCTCTCTGGCCCTCTTCGGCTCTCTTCAGCTCTTTTCTACTCTACTCGATTCCATTGCACACCATTCTACTCCATTCTACGCTCTTCTACTATTCCCTACTGTAATTGATTCGATGGGATTCGACGCCATTCGACGCGATTTGTCTCGTTTCGTCTCCATTCAGCTTGATTCGACTCTGTTCTACTCTACTCTCTTCTACTCTACACTATTCTGCTCTGCTCTACCCTTTTCTACTCTATTAATACTTCTCTCTTCTCTTCTACTGTGTTCAAGTCTACTCTATTCCATCCTACCCTAATCTAATCTATTCTACTGGATTCGATTCCACGCATCTCCATGCGATTCGGCTCAAATTGGCTCCTTTCCACTCCATTCATCCCCAATCGGCTCAAATCGGTTCGATTCAGCTCTAATCGGCTCCATTCGGCTCTAGTCAGCTCGAATAGGCTCTATTCAGCTCGATTCGGCTCTATTAGACTCTACTCAACTCTATTATCTCTTTTCGACTCCACTCGACTCCATGCTGCACCATTCTACTCCATCCTAAACTATTCTCTACTGTATTGTATTGTACTCTACCCTACTCTAGTCTATTCTAATTGATTGGATTGGAATTGATCAGATTCAATGCAATTCGACGGGATTCGACGCGATACGGCACGATTCCACGGGATTCGGTGTGATTCCTCTTGGTTTCTATCCATTTAGCTCTTTTGGGCTCTATTTGGCCCTATTCGACAATATTTGACTCTGCTCTACTCTACTCTTCTATACTCTGCTCGTCTCGACCCTATTCTTTCAGTTCTGTTCTGTTCTGTTCTACTGCACTCTATTCTACCCTACCCTACCCTAACTTAGCCTACCGTAATCTGTTCTATGCTATTCGACACACTTGAATGGGATTCGACCTGATTCGGGTCATATGGGCTCGATTCATCTCCTTTCTGCTCCATTAAACTCGATTCGGTTCTATTCGGCTCTTTTCCACTCTATTCGGCTCTTTTTGGCAGTATTCGACTCTATTTGACTCTAGTCTACTCGATTCTTTCTGTTCTGTTCTGTTCTATTCTACTCTATTCTATTCTTCTCTACCCTACCCTAACCTTACCTTCCCCACACTAATCTATTTGATTCGATTCGACACGTTTCAAACGACTCGACATGATTCATCTCGATTCACCTTGAATTTGGTCAATTCAGCTGTATTCAGCTCTGTTTGGCTCTTTTCGGCTCTCTTCAGCTCAATTTGACTCTATTCTACTGGACCCGACTCTACTTAATTCTATTCTCTTCTTTCTATTGTGTTGTGTTGTGTTGTAGTCTAACCTCTCCTGCCGTACCCTCCTCTACTCTAATCTATTCGATTCAACGCATTTCGACGCGATTCCATGTGATTAGGCTTGAATCGGCTCGATTTAGCTCTATTTGGCTTGAATTGGGTCAATTCGTCTCGATTCTGCTCAATTCAGCATAATTAGGCTCGAGTGAACCTTATTCAGCCCTGTTCAGCTCTACTCAACCCTTTCTACTTTATTTGTCTCTATTTGGCTCCATTCAACTCCCTTCCACACCATTCTACTCTTTTCTACTCTATTCTATTCTGTTCTAGCCTACTCTACTCTAATCTATTCTAATCGATTCGATTCATCACGATTTGTCTCCTTTCCTCTCCATTCGAATCGATTGGGCTTGAATTGGATCTATTCATCTATATTCTGCACTACCCGACTCTGACTATTCCACTCTACTCAACTCTACTCCATTCTACTCTTGGTATTCTCTTCTGTTCTACTCTATTCTATTCTTCTGTGCCCTTCCCTACTGAATCCCAGTCTAACCTACACTACTCTAATCTATTCAATTTAATTCGATTCCATTCAGTTTGACACCATTCGACCCGATTTGAGACAATTCGACGGGACTCGGTGAGATTCCGCGAGATTTGATGCGTTTTGGTGGGATTTGATGGAATTCGACGAGATCCGATGCAATAGGATGCAATTAAGTGTGTTTTGGCTCGATTTTGCTGGGTTCAGTTTGTCTCTATTTGGCTCGTTTCAGCTCCACTAGGCTCCATTCATCCCGAATCTGGTCTACTCGACTCGATTCGGCTCATTTTGGCCATATGTGGTCCTATTCAGCGTTATTCGGCTCTATTCAACTCTTTTCTACTCTCTGCATCTGTGTTCGAATCCATTTGACTCCATTCCACACCATTCTATTCCATTCTACACTACTGTATTCTACAAAACCCTCCCCCACCCTAGCCTATCCTAATCTAGTCTGCTCTTTTCTAGTCTCCTTTTCTATTTTCTCTATTCCATCCTATGCTACTCTACTGTATCCTAGACTAAGCTAACCTACCCTGACCTGTGCTGTTCTATTCTATTTCCTTCTATTTTCTCTGTTCCACCGTATGCTTCCCTACCCTATGCTACCCCACCGTACCATACTCTACTACTTAGGGTTACTCAATAAGGGTCCTAATTAAGGGGAGTAGTTCGGGCAAGGGTACTCCTTAAGGCAAGGGTACTAGTTCAGGCTACTACTTATGGGCAGGGCACTAGTTAAGGCCAGGCTACTAGTTAAGGCATGGGTACTTGTTGAGGGTACTGGTTAAGGCAAGGGTACCAGTTCAGGCTACTTGTTAAGGACATACTACTAGTGAAGGCAAGGGTACTAGTGAAGACTACTGGTTAAGGCAAGGGTACTTGTTAGGACTACTAGTTAAGGCAAGGGTACTAGATTAGGCTAAGAGTTCAGGCAAGGGTACTCGTTCAGATTACTGACTTAGGGTACTCTTCAAGACTAGTTGTCTAGGCTACTGCTCTATGCCACTAGTCTAGCTGACTAGTCCAGCTTACTAGTCTAGGCTTCTACTCTAGCCTTCTCTTGTCTACTCTAATGTAGTCTACTTGCATCTACCCTAGTCTTCCTATCATAAACTACCCTACCCTAACCTATTCTAATCGATTCCATTTGATTCGATTCAAAGCATTTCGATGCGACCGGACACCATCACGCTTGAGTCGGCTCGATTCTGCAACATCAGCGCGATTCAGCTCGATTGGGCTCAAATCGCTTCAATTCAGCTCGTTTCCACTCGGTTCAGCCATATTCGGCCCTATTTGGCTCGATTCGACTCTTTTGTACTCTATTTGTCTCTGTTCGACTCCATTTGACTCCACTCTTCTCCATTCTACGCTATTCTGTTCTACTCTACCCTACAATACTCTAATCTATTCGATTGGATGCGATTGGAAGCAATTCGGTGTGATTCATCTCGTTTTGTTTCCATTTGACTCGATTCGGCCAGAATTGGCTCTATTCAGCTATATCCTGCACTCTTTGACTCTATTTGACTCAATTCTACTCTGCTCTACTCTTGTCTGCTTTACTCTCTCTACTCTACCCTACTGTACTATATTCTATTCTGTACTATTCTGTTCTATTCTACCCACTTGCCCCTCCCCTACCCTTCCCTAATCTATTTGATTAGATTCGATGTGACGTATTTCCACGCGATTTGACGCGATTAGGCTTGAATCAGCTCGATTCAGTTCGAATCGGCTCTATTCGGCTCGACTTGGCTCCATTTCACTCCATTCGGCTCGATTAGGCTCGAATTCCATCGATTCTGCTGGATTCTGCTCAATTAGGCCTTATTTGGGCCTATTCGGCCCTATTCTGCTCTATTAGACTCTTTTGTACTCTATTCATATCTATCCGTCTCTATTGGACTCCGTTCAACTCCATTCCTCACTATTTTCCTCTCTTCTATTCTACCCTTCCCTACCCTAATCTCTTCTAATCGATTCGATGCGATTCGAAGCAACCGGACGTGATTCGTCTCGTTTTGTCTCCACTCGGCTCAATTCGGCTATGTTCTCTCTCTTTGACTCTATTCTATTCTGTTGTATTCTTTCTGTTCTGTTCTATTCTCTCCTATTCTATTCTACCCTACCCGACCCAACGGCACCCCACCCGAACCTACCCTACTTTAATCTATTGGATTCAATTCGATTCCGTGCAAAGCGATTTGATAGGACTTGACTGGATTCGGCAAATCTGAAGGGATTTGATGAGATTCCATGCGACTCGACGTGATTCAGTAGGATTCTCTGAGGTTTGACGCAATTCGAAGTTATTCGACATGATTCGATGGGATTCGACACGATATGAAGCGATTTGACCTTGTTTGATTCAAAACGATGTGACTCGACTCGATTCGACCTGATTCGATTCGACGCTGTTCGGTGACAGTCAGTGCGATTCTGCTTGATTCCGCTCGATTAGGTGTGATTCGGCAGTCTACAGCTCTTTTCGGCTGTATTCAGCTCCATTCGTCTCTATTCAGCTTATTTGGCTCTATTCGACTGTATTCAACTCTACTCTTTTCCACTCGATTCTACTCGATTCTATTCCTTCTGTTCTGTTCTAATCTCTTCTATTCCACTCTACTCTGTTCTATTCTCCCCTCCCCTCCCCTCCCCTCCCCTTCTCTAATCTATACGTCTGGATTGGATTTGACGCGTTGAACGCGATTCGAGGCGATGAAGCTTGAATCGGCTCGATTTGGCTCTATTCGGCTCAGTTAGGCTCCATTCAGCTTATTTTGGCTTGAATCGCTTCGAATCTGCTCGATTTGGCCTTCTTCGGCCCTATTCTGCTCTATTCGACTCTTTTCTACTCTATTCGTTTCTATTTGACTCCATTCTACTCCATTCTATTCATTCCACACTATTCTACACTATTCTACTCTATTCTGCTCTACCCTACCCAACACCACCCTAATTTACTCTACTTACTTCTACACGATTCCTCTCATTTTGTCTGCATTTGGCTCTATTCAGCTCTATTCTACTCTTCTCTACTCTATTGTATTGTTTCTACTCTGTTCTGTACTATTCTACTCTATTCTACCCTACCCTATGCTACCCAACTCTAAGGTATTGTAATCCACTTGATTGGATTTGATTCAACCCATTTCAACATGATTCGGCTCGATTTGGCTCTGTTCAAATCTATTCTACTCTACTCTATTCCCCTCTACTCTACTCTAGCCTACTCTTTTCTGTATTCGTTCTGTGTTGTTCTGTTCTATTTTGTTGTGTTCTGTTCTGTTTTATTCTATTCTACTCTATTCTACCCTACTCTAGCCTACCCGAACCTCCCCTACTCTAGTCTATTCAATTGAATTCGAGAAATTTTGACGTGACTAGGGGCCGAATCGGTGTGATTCATGTCCATTCGGCTCCATTTGTCTCGAATAGTGTCGATTCAGCTCGATTAGGCTCGATTTGGCTCCGTTAGGCTCGATTCACTGGATTCGGCTCGATTTCTCTCAATTCAGCTCGATTTGGCCCTCTCTGGCCCTCTTCGGCTCTCTTCAGCTCTTTTCTACTCTACTCGATTCCATTGCACACCATTCTACTCCATTCTACGCTCTTCTCCTATTCCCTACTGTAATTGATTCGATGGGATTCGACGCCATTCGACGCGATTTGTCTCGTTTCGTCTCCATTCAGCTTGATTCGACTCTGTTCTACTCTACTCTATTCTACTCTACACTATTCTGCTCTGCTCTACCCTTTTCTACTCTATTCTATTGTATCCTTTCCATTCTCTTCTACTGTGTTCAAGTCTACTCTATTCCATCCTACCCTAATCTAATCTATTCTACTGGATTCGATTCCACGCATCTCCATGCGATTCGGCTCAAATTGGCTCCTTTCCACTCCATTCATCCCCAATCGGCTCAAATCGGTTCGATTCAGCTCTAATCGGCTCCATTCGGCTCTAGTCAGCTCGAATAGGCTCTATTCAGCTCGATTCGGCTCTATTAGACTCTACTCAACTCTATTATCTCTTTTCGACTCCACTCGACTCCATGCTGCACCATTCTACTCCATCCTAAACTATTCTCTACTGTATTGTATTGTACTCTACCCTACTCTAGTCTATTCTAATTGATTGGATTGGATTGGATTGGAATTGATCAGATTCAATGCAATTCGACGGGATTCGACGCGATACGGCACGATTCCACGGGATTCGGTGTGATTCCTCTTGGTTTCTATCCATTTAGCTCTTTTGGGCTCTATTTGGCCCTATTCGACAATGTTTGACTCTGCTCTACTCTACTCTTCTATACTCTGCTCGTCTCGACCCTATTCTTTCAGTTCTGTTCTGTTCTGTTCTACTGCACTCTATTCTACCCTACCCTACCCTAACTTAGCCTACCGTAATCTGTTCTATGCTATTCGACACACTTGAATGGGATTCGACCTGATTCGGGTCATATGGGCTCGATTCATCTCCTTTCTGCTCCATTAAACTCGATTCGGTTCTATTCGGCTCTTTTCCACTCTATTCGGCTCTTTTTGGCAGTATTCGACTCTATTTGACTCTAGTCTACTCGATTCTTTCTGTTCTGTTCTATTCTACTCTATTCTATTCTTCTCTACCCTACCCTAACCTTACCTTCCCCACACTAATCTATTTGATTCGATTCGACACGTTTCAAACGACTCGACATGATTCATCTCGATTCACCTTGAATTTGGTCAATTCGGCTGTATTCAGCTCTGTTTGGCTCTTTTCGGCTCTCTTCAGCTCAATTTGACTCTATTCTACTGGACCCGACTCTACTTAATTCTATTCTCTTCTTTCTATTGTGTTGTGTTGTGTTGTAGTCTAGCCTCTCCTGCCGTACCCTCCTCTACTCTAATCTATTCGATTCAACGCATTTCGACGCGATTCCATGTGATTAGGCTTGAATCGGCTCGATTTAGCTCTATTTGGCTTGAATTGGGTCAATTCGTCTCGATTCTGCTCAATTCAGCATAATTAGGCTCGAGTGAACCTTATTCAGCCCTGTTCAGCTCTACTCAACCCTTTCTACTTTATTTGTCTCTATTTGGCTCCATTCAACTCCCTTCCACACCATTCTACTCTTTTCTACTCTATTCTATTCTGTTCTAGCCTACTCTACTCTAATCTATTCTAATCGATTCGACTCATCACGATTTGTCTCCTTTCCTCTCCATTCGAATCGATTGGGCTTGAATTGGATCTATTCATCTATATTCTGCACTACCCGACTCTGACTATTCCACTCTACTCAACTCTACTCCATTCTACTCTTGGTATTCTCTTCTGTTCTACTCTATTCTATTCTTCTGTGCCCTTCCCTACTGAATCCCAGTCTAACCTACACTACTCTAATCTATTCAATTTAATTCGATTCCATTCAGTTTGACACCATTCGACCCGATTTGAGACAATTCGACGGGACTCGGTGAGATTCCGCGAGATTTGATGCGTTTTGGTGGGATTTGATGGAATTCGACGAGATCCGATGCAATAGGATGCAATTAAGTGTGTTTTGGCTCGATTTTGCTGGGTTCAGTTTGTCTCTATTTGGCTCGTTTCAGCTCCACTAGGCTCCATTCATCCCGAATCTGGTCGACTCGACTCGATTCGGCTCATTTTGGCCATATGTGGTCCTATTCAGCGTTATTCGGCTCTATTCAACTCTTTTCTACTCTCTGCATCTGTGTTCGAATCCATTTGACTCCATTCCACACCATTCTATTCCATTCTACACTACTGTATTCTACAAAACCCTCCCCCACCCTAGCCTATCCTAATCTAGTCTGCTCTTTTCTAGTCTCCTTTTCTATTTTCTCTATTCCATCCTATGCTACTCTACTGTATCCTAGACTAAGCTAACCTACCCTGACCTGTGCTGTTCTATTCTATTTCCTTCTATTTTCTCTGTTCCACCGTATGCTTCCCTACCCTATGCTACCCCACCGTACCATACTCTACTACTTAGGGTTACTCAATAAGGGTCCTAATTAAGGGGAGTAGTTCGGGCAAGGGTACTCCTTAAGGCAAGGGTACTAGTTCAGGCTACTACTTATGGGCAGGGCACTAGTTAAGTCCAGGCTTCTAGTTAAGGCATGGGTCCTTGTTGAGGGTACTGGTTAAGGCAAGGGTACCAGTTCAGGCTACTTGTTAAGGACATACTACTAGTGAAGGCAAGGGTACTAGTGAAGACTACTGGTTAAGGCAAGGGTACTTGTTAGGACTACTAGTTAAGGCAAGGGTACTAGATTAGGCTAAGAGTTCAGGCAAGGGTACTCGTTCAGATTACTGACTTAGGGTACTCTTCAAGACTAGTTGTCTAGGCTACTGCTCTATGCCACTAGTCTAGCTGACTAGTCCAGCTTACTAGTCTAGGCTTCTACTCTAGCCTTCTCTTGCCTACTCTAATGTAGTCTACTTGCATCTACCCTAGTCTTCCTATCATAAACTACCCTACCCTAACCTATTCTAATCGATTCCATTTGATTCGATTCAAAGCATTTCGATGCGACCGGACACCATCACGCTTGAGTCGGCTCGATTCTGCAACATCAGCGCGATTCAGCTCGATTTGGCTCAAATCGCTTCAATTCAGCTCGTTTCCACTCGGTTCAGCCATATTCGGCCCTATTTGGCTCGATTCGACTCTTTTGTACTCTATTTGTCTCTGTTCGACTCCATTTGACTCCACTCTTCTCCATTCTACGCTATTCTGTTCTACTCTACCCTACAATACTCTAATCTATTCGATTGGATGCGATTGGAAGCAATTCGGTGTGATTCATCTCGTTTTGTTTCCATTTGACTCGATTCGGCCAGAATTGGCTCTATTCAGCTATATCCTGCACTCTTTGACTCTATTTGACTCAATTCTACTCTGCTCTACTCTTGTCTGCTTTACTCTCTCTACTCTACCCTACTGTACTATATTCTATTCTGTACTATTCTGTTCTATTCTACCCACCCGCCCCTCCCCTACCCTTCCCTAATCTATTTGATTAGATTCGATGTGACGTATTTCCACGCGATTTGACGCGATTAGGCTTGAATCAGCTCGATTCAGTTCGAATCGGCTCTATTCGGCTCGACTTGGCTCCATTTCACTCCATTCGGCTCGATTAGGCTCGAATTCCATCGATTCTGCTGGATTCTGCTCAATTAGGCCTTATTTGGGCCTATTCGGCCCTATTCTGCTCTATTAGACTCTTTTGTACTCTATTCATATCTATCCGTCTCTATTGGACTCCGTTCAACTCCATTCCTCACTATTTTCCTCTCTTCTATTCTACCCTTCCCTACCCTAATCTCTTCTAATCGATTCGATTTGATTTGCCGCGATTCGAAGCAACCGGACGTGATTCGTCTCGTTTTGTCTCCACTCGGCTCAATTCGGCTATGTTCTCTCTCTTTGACTCTATTCTATTCTGTTGTATTCTTTCTGTTCTGTTCTATTCTATCCTATTCTATTCTACCCTACCCGACCCAACGGCACCCCACCCGAACCTACCCTACTTTAATCTATTGGATTCAATTCGATTCCGTGCAAAGCGATTTGATAGGACTTGACTGGATTCGGCAAATCTGAAGGGATTTGATGAGATTCCATGCGACTCGACGTGATTCAGTAGGATTCTCTGAGGTTTGACGCAATTCGAAGTTATTCGACATGATTCGATGGGATTCGACACGATATGAAGCGATTTGACCTTGTTTGATTCAAAACGATGTGACTCGACTCGATTCGACCTGATTCGATTCGACGCTGTTCGGTGACAGTCAGTGCGATTCTGCTTGATTCCGCTCGATTAGGTGTGATTCGGCAGTATACAGCTCTTTTCGGCTGTATTCAGCTCCATTCGTCTCTATTCAGCTTATTTGGCTCTATTCGACTGTATTCGACTCTACTCTTTTCCACTCGATTCTACTCAATTCTATTCCTTCTGTTCTGTTCTAATCTCTTCTATTCCACTCTACTCTGTTCTATTCTCCCCTCCCCTCCCCTCCCCTCCCCTTCTCTAATCTATACGTCTGGATTGGATTTGACGCGTTGAACGCGATTCGAGGCGATGAAGCTTGAATCGGCTCGATTTGGCTCTATTCGGCTCAGTTAGGCTCCATTCAGCTTGTTTTGGCTTGAATCGCTTCGAATCTGCTCGATTTGGCCTTCTTCGGCCCTATTCTGCTCTATTCGACTCTTTTCTACTCTATTCGTTTCTATTTGACTCCATTCTACTCCATTCTATTCATTCCACACTATTCTACACTATTCTACTCTATTCTGCTCTACCCTACCCAACACCACTCTAATTTACTCTACTTGCTTCTACACGGTTCCTCTCATTTTGTCTGCATTTGGCTCTATTCAGCTCTATTCTACTCTTCTCTACTCTATTGTATTGTTTCTACTCTGTTCTGTACTATTCTACTCTATTCTACCCTACCCTATGCTACCCAACTCTAAGGTATTGTAATCCACTTGATTGGATTTGATTCAACCCATTTCAACGTGATTCGGCTCGATTTGGCTCTGTTCAAATCTATTCTACTCTACTCTATTCCCCTCTACTCTACTCTAGCCTACTCTTTTCTGTATTCGTTCTGTGTTGTTCTGTTCTATTTTGTTGTGTTCTGTTCTGTTTTATTCTATTCTACTCTATTCTACCCTACTCTAGCCTACCCGAACCTCCCCTACTCTAGTCTATTCAATTGAATTCGAGAAATTTTGACGTGACTAGGGGCCGAATCGGTGTGATTCATGTCCATTCGGCTCCATTTGTCTCGAATAGTGTCGATTCAGCTCGATTAGGCTCGATTTGGCTCCGTTAGGCTCGATTCACTGGATTCGGCTCGATTTCTCTCAATTCAGCTCGATTTGGCCCTCTCTGGCCCTCTTCGGCTCTCTTCAGCTCTTTTCTACTCTACTCGATTCCATTGCACACCATTCTACTCCATTCTACGCTCTTCTACTCTTCCCTACTGTAATTGATTCGATGGGATTCGACGCCATTCGACGCGATTTGTCTCGTTTCGTCTCCATTCAGCTTGATTCGACTCTGTTCTACTCTACTCTCTTCTACTCTACACTATTCTGCTCTGCTCTACCCTTTTCTACTCTATTCTATTGTATCCTTTCCATTCTCTTCTACTGTGTTCAAGTCTACTCTATTCCATCCTACCCTAATCTAATCTATTCTACTGGATTCGATTCCACGCATCTCCATGCGATTCGGCTCAAATTGGCTCCTTTCCACTCCATTCATCCCCAATCGGCTCAAATCGGTTCGATTCAGCTCTAATCGGCTCCATTCGGCTCTAGTCAGCTCGAATAGGCTCTATTCAGCTCGATTCGGCTCTATTAGACTCTACTCAACTCTATTATCTCTTTTCGACTCCACTCGACTCCATGCTGCACCATTCTACTCCATCCTAAACTATTCTCTACTGTATTGTATTGTACTCTACCCTACTCTAGTCTATTCTAATTGATTGGATTGGATTGGATTGGAATTGATCAGATTCAATGCAATTCGACGGGATTCGACGCGATACGGCACGATTCCACGGGATTCGGTGTGATTCCTCTTGGTTTCTATCCATTTAGCTCTTTTGGGCTCTATTTGGCCCTATTCGACAATGTTTGACTCTGCTCTACTCTACTCTTCTATACTCTGCTCGTCTCGACCCTATTCTTTCAGTTCTGTTCTGTTCTGTTCTACTGCACTCTATTCTACCCTACCCTACCCTAACTTAGCCTACCGTAATCTGTTCTATGCTATTCGACACACTTGAATGGGATTCGACCTGATTCGGGTCATATCGGCTCGATTCATCTCCTTTCTGCTCCATTAAACTCGATTCGGTTCTATTCGGCTCTTTTCCACTCTATTCGGCTCTTTTTGGCAGTATTCGACTCTATTTGACTCTAGTCTACTCGATTCTTTCTGTTCTGTTCTATTCTACTCTATTCTATTCTTCTCTACCCTACCCTAACCTTACCTTCCCCACACTAATCTATTTGATTCGATTCGACACGTTTCAAACGACTCGACATGATTCATCTCGATTCACCTTGAATTTGGTCAATTCGGCTGTATTCAGCTCTGTTTGGCTCTTTTCGGCTCTCTTCAGCTCAATTTGACTCTATTCTACTGGACCCGACTCTACTTAATTCTATTCTCTTCTTTCTATTGTGTTGTGTTGTGTTGTAGTCTAGCCTCTCCTGCCGTACCCTCCTCTACTCTAATCTATTCGATTCAACGCATTTCGACGCGATTCCATGTGATTAGGCTTGAATCGGCTCGATTTAGCTCTATTTGGCTTGAATTGGGTCAATTCGTCTCGATTCTGCTCAATTCAGCATAATTAGGCTCGAGTGAACCTTATTCAGCCCTGTTCAGCTCTACTCAACCCTTTCTACTTTATTTGTCTCTATTTGGCTCCATTCAACTCCCTTCCACAGCATTCTACTCTTTTCTACTCTATTCTATTCTGTTCTAGCCTACTCTACTCTAATCTATTCTAATCGATTCAATTCATCACGATTTGTCTCCTTTCCTCTCCATTCGAATCGATTGGGCTTGAATTGGATCTATTCATCTATATTCTGCACTACCCGACTCTGACTATTCCACTCTACTCAACTCTACTCCATTCTACTCTTGGTATTCTCTTCTGTTCTACTCTATTCTATTCTTCTGTGCCCTTCCCTACTGAATCCCAGTCTAACCTACACTACTCTAATCTATTCAATTTAATTCGATTCCATTCAGTTTGACACCATTCGACCCGATTTGAGACAATTCGACGGGACTCGGTGAGATTCCGCGAGATTTGATGCGTTTTGGTGGGATTTGATGGAATTCGACGAGATCCGATGCAATAGGATGCAATTAAGTGTGTTTTGGCTCGATTTTGCTGGGTTCAGTTTGTCTCTATTTGGCTCGTTTCAGCTCCACTAGGCTCCATTCATCCCGAATCTGGTCGACTCGACTCGATTCGGCTCATTTTGGCCATATGTGGTCCTATTCAGCGTTATTCGGCTCTATTCAACTCTTTTCTACTCTCTGCATCTGTGTTCGAATCCATTTGACTCCATTCCACACCATTCTATTCCATTCTACACTACTGTATTCTACAAAACCCTCCCCCACCCTAGCCTATCCTAATCTAGTCTGCTCTTTTCTAGTCTCCTTTTCTATTTTCTCTATTCCATCCTATGCTACTCTACTGTATCCTAGACTAAGCTAACCTACCCTGACCTGTGCTGTTCTATTCTATTTCCTTCTATTTTCTCTGTTCCACCGTATGCTTCCCTACCCTATGCTACCCCACCGTACCATACTCTACTACTTAGGGTTACTCAATAAGGGTCCTAATTAAGGGGAGTAGTTCGGGCAAGGGTACTCCTTAAGGCAAGGGTACTAGTTCAGGCTACTACTTATGGGCAGGGCACTAGTTAAGTCCAGGCTTCTAGTTAAGGCATGGGTCCTTGTTGAGGGTACTGGTTAAGGCAAGGGTACCAGTTCAGGCTACTTGTTAAGGACATACTACTAGTGAAGGCAAGGGTACTAGTGAAGACTACTGGTTAAGGCAAGGGTACTTGTTAGGACTACTAGTTAAGGCAAGGGTACTAGATTAGGCTAAGAGTTCAGGCAAGGGTACTCGTTCAGATTACTGACTTAGGGTACTCTTCAAGACTAGTTGTCTAGGCTACTGCTCTATGCCACTAGTCTAGCTGACTAGTCCAGCTTACTAGTCTAGGCTTCTACTCTAGCCTTCTCTTGCCTACTCTAATGTAGTCTACTTGCATCTACCCTAGTCTTCCTATCATAAACTACCCTACCCTAACCTATTCTAATCGATTCCATTTGATTCGATTCAAAGCATTTCGATGCGACCGGACACCATCACGCTTGAGTCGGCTCGATTCTGCAACATCAGCGCGATTCAGCTCGATTTGGCTCAAATCGCTTCAATTCAGCTCGTTTCCACTCGGTTCAGCCATATTCGGCCCTATTTGGCTCGATTCGACTCTTTTGTACTCTATTTGTCTCTGTTCGACTCCATTTGACTCCACTCTTCTCCATTCTACGCTATTCTGTTCTACTCTACCCTACAATACTCTAATCTATTCGATTGGATGCGATTGGAAGCAATTCGGTGTGATTCATCTCGTTTTGTTTCCATTTGACTCGATTCGGCCAGAATTGGCTCTATTCAGCTATATCCTGCACTCTTTGACTCTATTTGACTCAATTCTACTCTGCTCTACTCTTGTCTGCTTTACTCTCTCTACTCTACCCTACTGTACTATATTCTATTCTGTACTATTCTGTTCTATTCTACCCACCCGCCCCTCCCCTACCCTTCCCTAATCTATTTGATTAGATTCGATGTGACGTATTTCCACGCGATTTGACGCGATTAGGCTTGAATCAGCTCGATTCAGTTCGAATCGGCTCTATTCGGCTCGACTTGGCTCCATTTCACTCCATTCGGCTCGATTAGGCTCGAATTCCATCGATTCTGCTGGATTCTGCTCAATTAGGCCTTATTTGGGCCTATTCGGCCCTATTCTGCTCTATTAGACTCTTTTGTACTCTATTCATATCTATCCGTCTCTATTGGACTCCGTTCAACTCCATTCCTCACTATTTTCCTCTCTTCTATTCTACCCTTCCCTACCCTAATCTCTTCTAATCGATTCGATTTGATTTGCCGCGATTCGAAGCAACCGGACGTGATTCGTCTCGTTTTGTCTCCACTCGGCTCAATTCGGCTATGTTCTCTCTCTTTGACTCTATTCTATTCTGTTGTATTCTTTCTGTTCTGTTCTATTCTATCCTATTCTATTCTACCCTACCCGACCCAACGGCACCCCACCCGAACCTACCCTACTTTAATCTATTGGATTCAATTCGATTCCGTGCAAAGCGATTTGATAGGACTTGACTGGATTCGGCAAATCTGAAGGGATTTGATGAGATTCCATGCGACTCGACGTGATTCAGTAGGATTCTCTGAGGTTTGACGCAATTCGAAGTTATTCGACATGATTCGATGGGATTCGACACGATATGAAGCGATTTGACCTTGTTTGATTCAAAACGATGTGACTCGACTCGATTCGACCTGATTCGATTCGACGCTGTTCGGTGACAGTCAGTGCGATTCTGCTTGATTCCGCTCGATTAGGTGTGATTCGGCAGTATACAGCTCTTTTCGGCTGTATTCAGCTCCATTCGTCTCTATTCAGCTTATTTGGCTCTATTCGACTGTATTCGACTCTACTCTTTTCCACTCGATTCTACTCAATTCTATTCCTTCTGTTCTGTTCTAATCTCTTCTATTCCACTCTACTCTGTTCTATTCTCCCCTCCCCTCCCCTCCCCTCCCCTTCTCTAATCTATACGTCTGGATTGGATTTGACGCGTTGAACGCGATTCGAGGCGATGAAGCTTGAATCGGCTCGATTTGGCTCTATTCGGCTCAGTTAGGCTCCATTCAGCTTGTTTTGGCTTGAATCGCTTCGAATCTGCTCGATTTGGCCTTCTTCGGCCCTATTCTGCTCTATTCGACTCTTTTCTACTCTATTCGTTTCTATTTGACTCCATTCTACTCCATTCTATTCATTCCACACTATTCTACACTATTCTACTCTATTCTGCTCTACCCTACCCAACACCACTCTAATTTACTCTACTTGCTTCTACACGGTTCCTCTCATTTTGTCTGCATTTGGCTCTATTCAGCTCTATTCTACTCTTCTCTACTCTATTGTATTGTTTCTACTCTGTTCTGTACTATTCTACTCTATTCTACCCTACCCTATGCTACCCAACTCTAAGGTATTGTAATCCACTTGATTGGATTTGATTCAACCCATTTCAACGTGATTCGGCTCGATTTGGCTCTGTTCAAATCTATTCTACTCTACTCTATTCCCCTCTACTCTACTCTAGCCTACTCTTTTCTGTATTCGTTCTGTGTTGTTCTGTTCTATTTTGTTGTGTTCTGTTCTGTTTTATTCTATTCTACTCTATTCTACCCTACTCTAGCCTACCCGAACCTCCCCTACTCTAGTCTATTCAATTGAATTCGAGAAATTTTGACGTGACTAGGGGCCGAATCGGTGTGATTCATGTCCATTCGGCTCCATTTGTCTCGAATAGTGTCGATTCAGCTCGATTAGGCTCGATTTGGCTCCGTTAGGCTCGATTCACTGGATTCGGCTCGATTTCTCTCAATTCAGCTCGATTTGGCCCTCTCTGGCCCTCTTCGGCTCTCTTCAGCTCTTTTCTACTCTACTCGATTCCATTGCACACCATTCTACTCCATTCTACGCTCTTCTACTCTTCCCTACTGTAATTGATTCGATGGGATTCGACGCCATTCGACGCGATTTGTCTCGTTTCGTCTCCATTCAGCTTGATTCGACTCTGTTCTACTCTACTCTCTTCTACTCTACACTATTCTGCTCTGCTCTACCCTTTTCTACTCTATTCTATTGTATCCTTTCCATTCTCTTCTACTGTGTTCAAGTCTACTCTATTCCATCCTACCCTAATCTAATCTATTCTACTGGATTCGATTCCACGCATCTCCATGCGATTCGGCTCAAATTGGCTCCTTTCCACTCCATTCATCCCCAATCGGCTCAAATCGGTTCGATTCAGCTCTAATCGGCTCCATTCGGCTCTAGTCAGCTCGAATAGGCTCTATTCAGCTCGATTCGGCTCTATTAGACTCTACTCAACTCTATTATCTCTTTTCGACTCCACTCGACTCCATGCTACACCATTCTACTCCATCCTAAACTATTCTCTACTGTATTGTATTGTACTCTACCCTACTCTAGTCTATTCTAATTGATTGGATTGGATTGGATTGGAATTGATCAGATTCAATGCAATTCGACGGGATTCGACGCGATACGGCACGATTCCACGGGATTCGGTGTGATTCCTCTTGGTTTCTATCCATTTAGCTCTTTTGGGCTCTATTTGGCCCTATTCGACAATGTTTGACTCTGCTCTACTCTACTCTTCTATACTCTGCTCGTCTCGACCCTATTCTTTCAGTTCTGTTCTGTTCTGTTCTACTGCACTCTATTCTACCCTACCCTACCCTAACTTAGCCTACTGTAATCTGTTCTATGCTATTCGACACACTTGAATGGGATTCGACCTGATTCGGGTCATATCGGCTCGATTCATCTCCTTTCTGCTCCATTAAACTCGATTCGGTTCTATTCGGCTCTTTTCCACTCTATTCGGCTCTTTTTGGCAGTATTCGACTCTATTTGACTCTAGTCTACTCGATTCTTTCTGTTCTGTTCTATTCTACTCTATTCTATTCTTCTCTACCCTACCCTAACCTTACCTTCCCCACACTAATCTATTTGATTCGATTCGACACGTTTCAAACGACTCGACATGATTCATCTCGATTCACCTTGAATTTGGTCAATTCGGCTGTATTCAGCTCTGTTTGGCTCTTTTCGGCTCTCTTCAGCTCAATTTGACTCTATTCTACTGGACCCGACTCTACTTAATTCTATTCTCTTCTTTCTATTGTGTTGTGTTGTGTTGTAGTCTAGCCTCTCCTGCCGTACCCTCCTCTACTCTAATCTATTCGATTCAACGCATTTCGACGCGATTCCATGTGATTAGGCTTGAATCGGCTCGATTTAGCTCTATTTGGCTTGAATTGGGTCAATTCGTCTCGATTCTGCTCAATTCAGCATAATTAGGCTCGAGTGAACCTTATTCAGCCCTGTTCAGCTCTACTCAACCCTTTCTACTTTATTTGTCTCTATTTGGCTCCATTCAACTCCCTTCCACACCATTCTACTCTTTTCTACTCTATTCTATTCTGTTCTAGCCTACTCTACTCTAATCTATTCTAATCGATTCAATTCATCACGATTTGTCTCCTTTCCTCTCCATTCGAATCGATTGGGCTTGAATTGGATCTATTCATCTATATTCTGCACTACCCGACTCTGACTATTCCACTCTACTCAACTCTACTCCATTCTACTCTTGGTATTCTCTTCTGTTCTACTCTATTCTATTCTTCTGTGCCCTTCCCTACTGAATCCCAGTCTAACCTACACTACTCTAATCTATTCAATTTAATTCGATTCCATTCAGTTTGACACCATTCGACCCGATTTGAGACAATTCGACGGGATTCGGTGAGATTCCGCGAGATTTGATGCGTTTTGGTGGGATTTGATGGAATTCGACGAGATCCGATGCAATAGGATGCAATTAAGTGTGTCTTGGCTCGATTTTGCTGGGTTCAGTTTGTCTCTATTTGGCTCGTTTCAGCTCCACTAGGCTCCATTCATCCCGAATCTGGTCGACTCGACTCGATTCGGCTCATTTTGGCCATATGTGGTCCTATTCAGCGTTATTCGGCTCTATTCAACTCTTTTCTACTCTCTGCATCTGTGTTCGAATCCATTTGACTCCATTCCACACCATTCTATTCCATTCTACACTACTGTATTCTACAAAACCCTCCCCCACCCTAGCCTATCCTAATCTAGTCTGCTCTTTTCTAGTCTCCTTTTCTATTTTCTCTATTCCATCCTATGCTACTCTACTGTATTCTAGACTAAGCTAACCTACCCTGACCTGTGCTGTTCTATTCTATTTCCTTCTATTTTCTCTGTTCCACCGTATGCTTCCCTACCCTATGCTACCCCACCGTACCATACTCTACTACTTAGGGTTACTCAATAAGGGTCCTAATTAAGGGGAGTAGTTCGGGCAAGGGTACTCCTTAAGGCAAGGGTACTAGTTCAGGCTACTACTTATGGGCAGGGCACTAGTTAAGTCCAGGCTTCTAGTTAAGGCATGGGTCCTTGTTGAGGGTACTGGTTAAGGCAAGGGTACCAGTTCAGGCTACTTGTTAAGGACATACTACTAGTGAAGGCAAGGGTACTAGTGAAGACTACTGGTTAAGGCAAGGGTACTTGTTAGGACTACTAGTTAAGGCAAGGGTACTAGATTAGGCTAAGAGTTCAGGCAAGGGTACTCGTTCAGATTACTGACTTAGGGTACTCTTCAAGACTAGTTGTCTAGGCTACTGCTCTATGCCACTAGTCTAGCTGACTAGTCCAGCTTACTAGTCTAGGCTTCTACTCTAGCCTTCTCTTGCCTACTCTAATGTAGTCTACTTGCATCTACCCTAGTCTTCCTATCATAAACTACCCTACCCTAACCTA
Source organism: Loxodonta africana (assembly GCF_030014295.1). Lineage (NCBI taxonomy): Eukaryota > Metazoa > Chordata > Mammalia > Proboscidea > Elephantidae > Loxodonta > Loxodonta africana. Next base: position 455,601 of record NW_026974898.1, on the reverse strand, counting down.
TTCTAATCGATTCCATTTGATTCGATTCAAAGCATTTCGATGCGACCGGACACCATCACGCTTGAGTCGGCTCGATTCTGCAACATCAGCGCGATTCAGCTCGATTTGGCTCAAATCGCTTCAATTCAGCTCGTTTCCACTCGGTTCAGCCATATTCGGCCCTATTTGGCTCGATTCGACTCTTTTGTACTCTATTTGTCTCTGTTCGACTCCATTTGACTCCACTCTTCTCCATTCTACGCTATTCTGTTCTACTCTACCCTACAATACTCTAATCTATTCGATTGGATGCGATTGGAAGCAATTCGGTGTGATTCATCTCGTTTTGTTTCCATTTGACTCGATTCGGCCAGAATTGGCTCTATTCAGCTATATCCTGCACTCTTTGACTCTATTTGACTCAATTCTACTCTGCTCTACTCTTGTCTGCTTTACTCTCTCTACTCTACCCTACTGTACTATATTCTATTCTGTACTATTCTGTTCTATTCTACCCACTTGCCCCTCCCCTACCCTTCCCTAATCTATTTGATTAGATTCGATGTGACGTATTTCCACGCGATTTGACGCGATTAGGCTTGAATCAGCTCGATTCAGTTCGAATCGGCTCTATTCGGCTCGACTTGGCTCCATTTCACTCCATTCGGCTCGATTAGGCTCGAATTCCATCGATTCTGCTGGATTCTGCTCAATTAGGCCTTATTTGGGCCTATTCGGCCCTATTCTGCTCTATTAGACTCTTTTGTACTCTATTCATATCTATCCGTCTCTATTGGACTCCATTCAACTCCATTCCTCACTATTTTCCTCTCTTCTATTCTACCCTTCCCTACCCTAATCTCTTCTAATCGATTCGATTTGATTTGCCGCGATTCGAAGCAACCGGACGTGATTCGTCTCGTTTTGTCTCCACTCGGCTCAATTCGGCTATGTTCTCTCTCTTTGACTCTATTCTATTCTGTTGTATTCTTTCTGTTCTGTTCTATTCTCTTCTATTCTATTCTACCCTACCCGACCCAACGGCACCCCACCCGAACCTACCCTACTTTAATCTATTGGATTCAATTCGATTCCGTGCAAAGCGATTTGATAGGACTTGACTGGATTCGGCAAATCTGAAGGGATTTGATGAGATTCCATGCGACTCGACGTGATTCAGTAGGATTCTCTGAGGTTTGACGCAATTCGAAGTTATTCGACATGATTCGATGGGATTCGACACGATATGAAGCGATTTGACCTTGTTTGATTCAAAACGATGTGATTCGACTCGATTCGACCTGATTCGATTCGACGCTGTTCGGTGACAGTCAGTGCGATTCTGCTTGATTCCGCTCGATTAGGTGTGATTCGGCAGTATACAGCTCTTTTCGGCTGTATTCAGCTCCATTCGTCTCTATTCAGCTTATTTGGCTCTATTCGACTGTATTCGACTCTACTCTTTTCCACTCGATTCTACTCGATTCTATTCCTTCTGTTCTGTTCTAATCTCTTCTATTCCACTCTGCTCTGTTCTATTCTCCCCTCCCCTCCCCTCCCCTCCCCTTCTCTAATCTATACGTCTGGATTGGATTTGACGCGTTGAACGCGATTCGAGGCGATGAAGCTTGAATCGGCTCGATTTGGCTCTATTCGGCTCAGTTAGGCTCCATTCAGCTTGTTTTGGCTTGAATCGCTTCGAATCTGCTCGATTTGGCCTTCTTCGGCCCTATTCTGCTCTATTCGACTCTTTTCTACTCTATTCGTTTCTATTTGACTCCATTCTACTCCATTCTATTCATTCCACACTATTCTACACTATTCTACTCTATTCTGCTCTACCCTACCCAACACCACTCTAATTTACTCTACTTGCTTCTACACGGTTCCTCTCATTTTGTCTGCATTTGGCTCTATTCAGCTCTATTCTACTCTTCTCTACTCTATTGTATTGTTTCTACTCTGTTCTGTACTATTCTACTCTATTCTACCCTACCCTGTGCTACCCAACTCTAAGGTATTGTAATCCACTTGATTGGATTTGATTCAACCCATTTCAACGTGATTCGGCTCGATTTGGCTCTGTTCAAATCTATTCTACTCTACTCTATTCCCCTCTACTCTACTCTAGCCTACTCTTTTCTGTATTCGTTCTGTGTTGTTCTGTTCTATTTTGTTGTGTTCTGTTCTGTTTTATTCTATTCTACTCTATTCTACCCTACTCTAGCCTACCCGAACCTCCCCTACTCTAGTCTATTCAATTGAATTCGAGAAATTTTGACGTGACTAGGGGCCAAATCGGTGTGATTCATGTCCATTCGGCTCCATTTGTCTCGAATAGTGTCGATTCAGCTCGATTAGGCTCGATTTGGCTCCGTTAGGCTCGATTCACTGGATTCGGCTCGATTTCTCTCAATTCAGCTCGATTTGGCCCTCTCTGGCCCTCTTCGGCTCTCTTCAGCTCTTTTCTACTCTACTCGATTCCATTGCACACCATTCTACTCCACTCTACGCTCTTCTACTATTCCCTACTGTAATTGATTCGATGGGATTCGACGCCATTCGACGCGATTTGTCTCGTTTCGTCTCCATTCAGCTTGATTCGACTCTGTTCTACTCTACTCTATTCTACTCTACACTATTCTGCTCTGCTCTACCCTTTTCTACTCTATTCTATTGTATCCTTTCCATTCTCTTCTACTGTGTTCAAGTCTACTCTATTCCATCCTACCCTAATCTAATCTATTCTACTGGATTCGATTCCACGCATCTCCATGCGATTCGGCTCAAATTGGCTCCTTTCCACTCCATTCATCCCCAATCGGCTCAAATCGGTTCGATTCAGCTCTAATCGGCTCCATTCGGCTCTAGTCAGCTCGAATAGGCTCTATTCAGCTCGATTCGGCTCTATTAGACTCTACTCAACTCTATTATCTCTTTTCGACTCCACTCGACTCCATGCTGCACCATTCTACTCCATCCTAAACTATTCTCTACTGTATTGTATTGTACTCTACCCTACTCTAGTCTATTCTAATTGATTGGATTGGATTGGATTGGAATTGATCAGATTCAATGCAATTCGACGGGATTCGACGCGATACGGCACGATTCCAACGGGATTCGGTGTGATTCCTCTTGGTTTCTATCCATTTAGCTCTTTTGGGCTCTATTTGGCCCTATTCGACAATGTTTGACTCTGCTCTACTCTACTCTTCTATACTCTGCTCGTCTCGACCCTATTCTTTCAGTTCTGTTCTGTTCTGTTCTACTGCACTCTATTCTACCCTACCCTACCCTAACTTAGCCTACCGTAATCTGTTCTATGCTATTCGACACACTTGAATGGGATTCGACCTGATTCGGGTCATATCGGCTCGATTCATCTCCTTTCTGCTCCATTAAACTCGATTCGGTTCTATTCGGCTCTTTTCCACTCTATTCGGCTCTTTTTGGCAGTATTCGACTCTATTTGACTCTAGTCTACTCGATTCTTTCTGTTCTGTTCTATTCTACTCTATTCTATTCTTCTCTACCCTACCCTAACCTTACCTTCCCCACACTAATCTATTTGATTCGATTCGACACGTTTCAAACGACTCGACATGATTCATCTCGATTCACCTTGAATTTGGTCAATTCGGCTGTATTCAGCTCTGTTTGGCTCTTTTCGGCTCTCTTCAGCTCAATTTGACTCTATTCTACTGGACCCGACTCTACTTAATTCTATTCTCTTCTTTCTATTGTGTTGTGTTGTGTTGTAGTCTAGCCTCTCCTGCCGTACCCTCCTCTACTCTAATCTATTCGATTCAACGCATTTCGACGCGATTCCATGTGATTAGGCTTGAATCGGCTCGATTTAGCTCTATTTGGCTTGAATTGGGTCAATTCGTCTCGATTCTGCTCAATTCAGCATAATTAGGCTCGAGTGAACCTTATTCAGCCCTGTTCAGCTCTACTCAACCCTTTCTACTTTATTTGTCTCTATTTGGCTCCATTCAACTCCCTTCCACACCATTCTACTCTTTTCTACTCTATTCTATTCTGTTCTAGCCTACTCTACTCTAATCTATTCTAATCGATTCGATTCATCACGATTTGTCTCCTTTCCTCTCCATTCGAATCGATTGGGCTTGAATTGGATCTATTCATCTATATTCTGCACTACCCGACTCTGACTATTCCACTCTACTCAACTCTACTCCATTCTACTCTTGGTATTCTCTTCTGTTCTACTCTATTCTATTCTTCTGTGCCCTTCCCTACTGAATCCCAGTCTAACCTACACTACTCTAATCTATTCAATTTAATTCGATTCCATTCAGTTTGACACCATTCGACCCGATTTGAGACAATTCGACGGGATTCGGTGAGATTCCGCGAGATTTGATGCGTTTTGGTGGGATTTGATGGAATTCGACGAGATCCGATGCAATAGGATGCAATTAAGTGTGTCTTGGCTCGATTTTGCTGGGTTCAGTTTGTCTCTATTTGGCTCATTTCAGCTCCACTAGGCTCCATTCATCCCGAATCTGGTCGACTCGACTCGATTCGGCTCATTTTGGCCATATGTGGTCCTATTCAGCGTTATTCGGCTCTATTCAACTCTTTTCTACTCTCTGCATCTGTGTTCGAATCCATTTGACTCCATTCCACACCATTCTATTCCATTCTACACTACTGTATTCTACAAAACCCTCCCCCACCCTAGCCTATCCTAATCTAGTCTGCTCTTTTCTAGTCTCCTTTTCTATTTTCTCTATTCCATCCTATGCTACTCTACCATACCCTACACTAAGCTAACCTACCCTGACCTATGCTGTTCTATTCTATTTCCTTCTGTTTTCTCTGTTCCACCGTATGCTTCCCTACCCTATGCTACCCCACCGTACCATACTCTACTACTTAGGGTTACTCAATAAGGGTCCTAATTAAGGGGAGTAGTTCGGGCAAGGGTACTCCTTAAGGCAAGGGTACTAGTTCAGGCTACTACTTATGGGCAGGGCACTAGTTAAGTCCAGGCTTCTAGTTAAGGCATGGGTCCTTGTTGAGGGTACTGGTTAAGGCAAGGGTACCAGTTCAGGCTACTTGTTAAGGACATACTACTAGTGAAGGCAAGGGTACTAGTGAAGACTACTGGTTAAGGCAAGGGTACTTGTTAGGACTACTAGTTAAGGCAAGGGTACTAGATTAGGCTAAGAGTTCAGGCAAGGGTACTCGTTCAGATTACTGACTTAGGGTACTCTTCAAGACTAGTTGTCTAGGCTACTGCTCTATGCCACTAGTCTAGCTGACTAGTCCAGCTTACTAGTCTAGGCTTCTACTCTAGCCTTCTCTTGCCTACTCTAATGTAGTCTACTTGCATCTACCCTAGTCTTCCTATCATAAACTACCCTACCCTAACCTATTCTAATCGATTCCATTTGATTCGATTCAAAGCATTTCGATGCGACCGGACACCATCACGCTTGAGTCGGCTCGATTCTGCAACATCAGCGCGATTCAGCTCGATTTGGCTCAAATCGCTTCAATTCAGCTCGTTTCCACTCGGTTCAGCCATATTCGGCCCTATTTGGCTCGATTCGACTCTTTTGTACTCTATTTGTCTCTGTTCGACTCCATTTGACTCCACTCTTCTCCATTCTACGCTATTCTGTTCTACTCTACCCTACAATACTCTAATCTATTCGATTGGATGCGATTGGAAGCAATTCGGTGTGATTCATCTCGTTTTGTTTCCATTTGACTCGATTCGGCCAGAATTGGCTCTATTCAGCTATATCCTGCACTCTTTGACTCTATTTGACTCAATTCTACTCTGCTCTACTCTTGTCTGCTTTACTCTCTCTACTCTACCCTACTGTACTATATTCTATTCTGTACTATTCTGTTCTATTCTACCCACTTGCCCCTCCCCTACCCTTCCCTAATCTATTTGATTAGATTCGATGTGACGTATTTCCACGCGATTTGACGCGATTAGGCTTGAATCAGCTCGATTCAGTTCGAATCGGCTCTATTCGGCTCGACTTGGCTCCATTTCACTCCATTCGGCTCGATTAGGCTCGAATTCCATCGATTCTGCTGGATTCTGCTCAATTAGGCCTTATTTGGGCCTATTTGGCCCTATTCTGCTCTATTAGACTCTTTTGTACTCTATTCATATCTATCCGTCTCTATTGGACTCCATTCAACTCCATTCCTCACTATTTTCCTCTCTTCTATTCTACCCTTCCCTACCCTAATCTCTTCTAATCGATTCGATTTGATTTGCCGCGATTCGAAGCAACCGGACGTGATTCGTCTCGTTTTGTCTCCACTCGGCTCAATTCGGCTATGTTCTCTCTCTTTGACTCTATTCTATTCTGTTGTATTCTTTCTGTTCTGTTCTATTCTCTTCTATTCTATTCTACCCTACCCGACCCAACGGCACCCCACCCGAACCTACCCTACTTTAATCTATTGGATTCAATTCGATTCCGTGCAAAGCGATTTGATAGGACTTGACTGGATTCGGCAAATCTGAAGGGATTTGATGAGATTCCATGCGACTCGACGTGATTCAGTAGGATTCTCTGAGGTTTGACGCAATTCGAAGTTATTCGACATGATTCGATGGGATTCGACACGATATGAAGCGATTTGACCTTGTTTGATTCAAAACGATGTGATTCGACTCGATTCGACCTGATTCGATTCGACGCTGTTCGGTGACAGTCAGTGCGATTCTGCTTGATTCCGCTCGATTAGGTGTGATTCGGCAGTATACAGCTCTTTTCGGCTGTATTCAGCTCCATTCGTCTCTATTCAGCTTATTTGGCTCTATTCGACTGTATTCGACTCTACTCTTTTCCACTCGATTCTACTCGATTCTATTCCTTCTGTTCTGTTCTAATCTCTTCTATTCCACTCTGCTCTGTTCTATTCTCCCCTCCCCTCCCCTCCCCTCCCCTTCTCTAATCTATACGTCTGGATTGGATTTGACGCGTTGAACGCGATTCGAGGCGATGAAGCTTGAATCGGCTCGATTTGGCTCTATTCGGCTCAGTTAGGCTCCATTCAGCTTGTTTTGGCTTGAATCGCTTCGAATCTGCTCGATTTGGCCTTCTTCGGCCCTATTCTGCTCTATTCGACTCTTTTCTACTCTATTCGTTTCTATTTGACTCCATTCTACTCCATTCTATTCATTCCACACTATTCTACACTATTCTACTCTATTCTGCTCTACCCTACCCAACACCACTCTAATTTACTCTACTTGCTTCTACACGGTTCCTCTCATTTTGTCTGCATTTGGCTCTATTCAGCTCTATTCTACTCTTCTCTACTCTATTGTATTGTTTCTACTCTGTTCTGTACTATTCTACTCTATTCTACCCTACCCTGTGCTACCCAACTCTAAGGTATTGTAATCCACTTGATTGGATTTGATTCAACCCATTTCAACGTGATTCGGCTCGATTTGGCTCTGTTCAAATCTATTCTACTCTACTCTATTCCCCTCTACTCTACTCTAGCCTACTCTTTTCTGTATTCGTTCTGTGTTGTTCTGTTCTATTTTGTTGTGTTCTGTTCTGTTTTATTCTATTCTACTCTATTCTACCCTACTCTAGCCTACCCGAACCTCCCCTACTCTAGTCTATTCAATTGAATTCGAGAAATTTTGACGTGACTAGGGGCCGAATCGGTGTGATTCATGTCCATTCGGCTCCATTTGTCTCGAATAGTGTCGATTCAGCTCGATTAGGCTCGATTTGGCTCCGTTAGGCTCGATTCACTGGATTCGGCTCGATTTCTCTCAATTCAGCTCGATTTGGCCCTCTCTGGCCCTCTTCGGCTCTCTTCAGCTCTTTTCTACTCTACTCGATTCCATTGCACACCATTCTACTCCATTCTACGCTCTTCTACTATTCCCTACTGTAATTGATTCGATGGGATTCGACGCCATTCGACGCGATTTGTCTCGTTTCGTCTCCATTCAGCTTGATTCGACTCTGTTCTACTCTACTCTCTTCTACTCTACACTATTCTGCTCTGCTCTACCCTTTTCTACTCTATTCTATTGTATCCTTTCCATTCTCTTCTACTGTGTTCAAGTCTACTCTATTCCATCCTACCCTAATCTAATCTATTCTACTGGATTCGATTCCACGCATCTCCATGCGATTCGGCTCAAATTGGCTCCTTTCCACTCCATTCATCCCCAATCGGCTCAAATCGGTTCGATTCAGCTCTAATCGGCTCCATTCGGCTCTAGTCAGCTCGAATAGGCTCTATTCAGCTCGATTCGGCTCTATTAGACTCTACTCAACTCTATTATCTCTTTTCGACTCCACTCGACTCCATGCTGCACCATTCTACTCCATCCTAAACTATTCTCTACTGTATTGTATTGTACTCTACCCTACTCTAGTCTATTCTAATTGATTGGATTGGATTGGATTGGAATTGATCAGATTCAATGCAATTCGACGGGATTCGACGCGATACGGCACGATTCCAACGGGATTCGGTGTGATTCCTCTTGGTTTCTATCCATTTAGCTCTTTTGGGCTCTATTTGGCCCTATTCGACAATGTTTGACTCTGCTCTACTCTACTCTTCTATACTCTGCTCGTCTCGACCCTATTCTTTCAGTTCTGTTCTGTTCTGTTCTACTGCACTCTATTCTACCCTACCCTACCCTAACTTAGCCTACCGTAATCTGTTCTATGCTATTCGACACACTTGAATGGGATTCGACCTGATTCGGGTCATATCGGCTCGATTCATCTCCTTTCTGCTCCATTAAACTCGATTCGGTTCTATTCGGCTCTTTTCCACTCTATTCGGCTCTTTTTGGCAGTATTCGACTCTATTTGACTCTAGTCTACTCGATTCTTTCTGTTCTGTTCTATTCTACTCTATTCTATTCTTCTCTACCCTACCCTAACCTTACCTTCCCCACACTAATCTATTTGATTCGATTCGACACGTTTCAAACGACTCGACATGATTCATCTCGATTCACCTTGAATTTGGTCAATTCGGCTGTATTCAGCTCTGTTTGGCTCTTTTCGGCTCTCTTCAGCTCAATTTGACTCTATTCTACTGGACCCGACTCTACTTAATTCTATTCTCTTCTTTCTATTGTGTTGTGTTGTGTTGTAGTCTAGCCTCTCCTGCCGTACCCTCCTCTACTCTAATCTATTCGATTCAACGCATTTCGACGCGATTCCATGTGATTAGGCTTGAATCGGCTCGATTTAGCTCTATTTGGCTTGAATTGGGTCAATTCGTCTCGATTCTGCTCAATTCAGCATAATTAGGCTCGAGTGAACCTTATTCAGCCCTGTTCAGCTCTACTCAACCCTTTCTACTTTATTTGTCTCTATTTGGCTCCATTCAACTCCCTTCCACACCATTCTACTCTTTTCTACTCTATTCTATTCTGTTCTAGCCTACTCTACTCTAATCTATTCTAATCGATTCGATTCATCACGATTTGTCTCCTTTCCTCTCCATTCGAATCGATTCGGCTTGAATTGGATCTATTCATCTATATTCTGCACTACCCGACTCTGACTATTCCACTCTACTCAACTCTACTCCATTCTACTCTTGGTATTCTCTTCTGTTCTACTCTATTCTATTCTTCTGTGCCCTTCCCTACTGAATCCCAGTCTAACCTACACTACTCTAATCTATTCAATTTAATTCGATTCCATTCAGTTTGACACCATTCGACCCGATTTGAGACAATTCGACGGGATTCGGTGAGATTCCGCGAGATTTGATGCGTTTTGGTGGGATTTGATGGAATTCGACGAGATCCGATGCAATAGGATGCAATTAAGTGTGTCTTGGCTCGATTTTGCTGGGTTCAGTTTGTCTCTATTTGGCTCATTTCAGCTCCACTAGGCTCCATTCATCCCGAATCTGGTCGACTCGACTCGATTCGGCTCATTTTGGCCATATGTGGTCCTATTCAGCGTTATTCGGCTCTATTCAACTCTTTTCTACTCTCTGCATCTGTGTTCGAATCCATTTGACTCCATTCCACACCATTCTATTCCATTCTACACTACTGTATTCTACAAAACCCTCCCCCACCCTAGCCTATCCTAATCTAGTCTGCTCTTTTCTAGTCTCCTTTTCTATTTTCTCTATTCCATCCTATGCTACTCTACCATACCCTACACTAAGCTAACCTACCCTGACCTATGCTGTTCTATTCTATTTCCTTCTGTTTTCTCTGTTCCACCGTATGCTTCCCTACCCTATGCTACCCCACCGTACCATACTCTACTACTTAGGGTTACTCAATAAGGGTCCTAATTAAGGGGAGTAGTTCGGGCAAGGGTACTCCTTAAGGCAAGGGTACTAGTTCAGGCTACTACTTATGGGCAGGGCACTAGTTAAGTCCAGGCTTCTAGTTAAGGCATGGGTCCTTGTTGAGGGTACTGGTTAAGGCAAGGGTACCAGTTCAGGCTACTTGTTAAGGACATACTACTAGTGAAGGCAAGGGTACTAGTGAAGACTACTGGTTAAGGCAAGGGTACTTGTTAGGACTACTAGTTAAGGCAAGGGTACTAGATTAGGCTAAGAGTTCAGGCAAGGGTACTCGTTCAGATTACTGACTTAGGGTACTCTTCAAGACTAGTTGTCTAGGCTACTGCTCTATGCCACTAGTCTAGCTGACTAGTCCAGCTTACTAGTCTAGGCTTCTACTCTAGCCTTCTCTTGTCTACTCTAATGTAGTCTACTTGCATCTACCCTAGTCTTCCTATCATAAACTACCCTACCCTAACCTATTCTAATCGATTCCATTTGATTCGATTCAAAGCATTTCGATGCGACCGGACACCATCACGCTTGAGTCGGCTCGATTCTGCAACATCAGCGCGATTCAGCTCGATTGGGCTCAAATCGCTTCAATTCAGCTCGTTTCCACTCGGTTCAGCCATATTCGGCCCTATTTGGCTCGATTCGACTCTTTTGTACTCTATTTGTCTCTGTTCGACTCCATTTGACTCCACTCTTCTCCATTCTACGCTATTCTGTTCTACTCTACCCTACAATACTCTAATCTATTCGATTGGATGCGATTGGAAGCAATTCGGTGTGATTCATCTCGTTTTGTTTCCATTTGACTCGATTCGGCCAGAATTGGCTCTATTCAGCTATATCCTGCACTCTTTGACTCTATTGGACTCAATTCTACTCTGCTCTACTCTTGTCTGCTTTACTCTCTCTACTCTACCCTACTGTACTATATTCTATTCTGTACTATTCTGTTCTATTCTACCCACCCGCCCCTCCCCTACCCTTCCCTAATCTATTTGATTAGATTCGATGTGACGTATTTCCACGCGATTTGACGCGATTAGGCTTGAATCAGCTCGATTCAGTTCGAATCGGCTCTATTCGGCTCGACTTGGCTCCATTTCACTCCATTCGGCTCGATTAGGCTCGAATTCCATCGATTCTGCTGGATTCTGCTCAATTAGGCCTTATTTGGGCCTATTCGGCCCTATTCTGCTCTATTAGACTCTTTTGTACTCTATTCATATCTATCCGTCTCTATTGGACTCCGTTCAACTCCATTCCTCACTATTTTCCTCTCTTCTATTCTACCCTTCCCTACCCTAATCTCTTCTAATCGATTCGATTTGATTTGCCGCGATTCGAAGCAACCGGACGTGATTCGTCTCGTTTTGTCTCCACTCGGCTCAATTCGGCTATGTTCTCTCTCTTTGACTCTATTCTATTCTGTTGTATTCTTTCTGTTCTGTTCTATTCTATCCTATTCTATTCTACCCTACCCGACCCAACGGCACCCCACCCGAACCTACCCTACTTTAATCTATTGGATTCAATTCGATTCCGTGCAAAGCGATTTGATAGGACTTGACTGGATTCGGCAAATCTGAAGGGATTTGATGAGATTCCATGCGACTCGACGTGATTCAGTAGGATTCTCTGAGGTTTGACGCAATTCGAAGTTATTCGACATGATTCGATGGGATTCGACACGATATGAAGCGATTTGACCTTGTTTGATTCAAAACGATGTGACTCGACTCGATTCGACCTGATTCGATTCGACGCTGTTCGGTGACAGTCAGTGCGATTCTGCTTGATTCCGCTCGATTAGGTGTGATTCGGCAGTCTACAGCTCTTTTCGGCTGTATTCAGCTCCATTCGTCTCTATTCAGCTTATTTGGCTCTATTCGACTGTATTCGACTCTACTCTTTTCCACTCGATTCTACTCGATTCTATTCCTTCTGTTCTGTTCTAATCTCTTCTATTCCACTCTACTCTGTTCTATTCTCCCCTCCCCTCCCCTCCCCTCCCCTTCTCTAATCTATACGTCTGGATTGGATTTGACGCGTTGAACGCGATTCGAGGCGATGAAGCTTGAATCGGCTCGATTTGGCTCTATTCGGCTCAGTTAGGCTCCATTCAGCTTGTTTTGGCTTGAATCGCTTCGAATCTGCTCGATTTGGCCTTCTTCGGCCCTATTCTGCTCTATTCGACTCTTTTCTACTCTATTCGTTTCTATTTGACTCCATTCTACTCCATTCTATTCATTCCACACTATTCTACACTATTCTACTCTATTCTGCTCTACCCTACCCAACACCACTCTAATTTACTCTACTTGCTTCTACACGGTTCCTCTCATTTTGTCTGCATTTGGCTCTATTCAGCTCTATTCTACTCTTCTCTACTCTATTGTATTGTTTCTACTCTGTTCTGTACTATTCTACTCTATTCTACCCTACCCTATGCTACCCAACTCTAAGGTATTGTAATCCACTTGATTGGATTTGATTCAACCCATTTCAACGTGATTCGGCTCGATTTGGCTCTGTTCAAATCTATTCTACTCTACTCTATTCCCCTCTACTCTACTCTAGCCTACTCTTTTCTGTATTCGTTCTGTGTTGTTCTGTTCTATTTTGTTGTGTTCTGTTCTGTTTTATTCTATTCTACTCTATTCTACCCTACTCTAGCCTACCCGAACCTCCCCTACTCTAGTCTATTCAATTGAATTCGAGAAATTTTGACGTGACTAGGGGCCGAATCGGTGTGATTCATGTCCATTCGGCTCCATTTGTCTCGAATAGTGTCGATTCAGCTCGATTAGGCTCGATTTGGCTCCGTTAGGCTCGATTCACTGGATTCGGCTCGATTTCTCTCAATTCAGCTCGATTTGGCCCTCTCTGGCCCTCTTCGGCTCTCTTCAGCTCTTTTCTACTCTACTCGATTCCATTGCACACCATTCTACTCCATTCTACGCTCTTCTACTATTCCCTACTGTAATTGATTCGATGGGATTCGACGCCATTCGACGCGATTTGTCTCGTTTCGTCTCCATTCAGCTTGATTCGACTCTGTTCTACTCTACTCTCTTCTACTCTACACTATTCTGCTCTGCTCTACCCTTTTCTACTCTATTCTATTGTATCCTTTCCATTCTCTTCTACTGTGTTCAAGTCTACTCTATTCCATCCTACCCTAATCTAATCTATTCTACTGGATTCGATTCCACGCATCTCCATGCGATTCGGCTCAAATTGGCTCCTTTCCACTCCATTCATCCCCAATCGGCTCAAATCGGTTCGATTCAGCTCTAATCGGCTCCATTCGGCTCTAGTCAGCTCGAATAGGCTCTATTCAGCTCGATTCGGCTCTATTAGACTCTACTCAACTCTATTATCTCTTTTCGACTCCACTCGACTCCATGCTGCACCATTCTACTCCATCCTAAACTATTCTCTACTGTATTGTATTGTACTCTACCCTACTCTAGTCTATTCTAATTGATTGGATTGGATTGGATTGGAATTGATCAGATTCAATGCAATTCGACGGGATTCGACGCGATACGGCACGATTCCACGGGATTCGGTGTGATTCCTCTTGGTTTCTATCCATTTAGCTCTTTTGGGCTCTATTTGGCCCTATTCGACAATGTTTGACTCTGCTCTACTCTACTCTTCTATACTCTGCTCGTCTCGACCCTATTCTTTCAGTTCTGTTCTGTTCTGTTCTACTGCACTCTATTCTACCCTACCCTACCCTAACTTAGCCTACCGTAATCTGTTCTATGCTATTCGACACACTTGAATGGGATTCGACCTGATTCGGGTCATATCGGCTCGATTCATCTCCTTTCTGCTCCATTAAACTCGATTCGGTTCTATTCGGCTCTTTTCCACTCTATTCGGCTCTTTTTGGCAGTATTCGACTCTATTTGACTCTAGTCTACTCGATTCTTTCTGTTCTGTTCTATTCTACTCTATTCTATTCTTCTCTACCCTACCCTAACCTTACCTTCCCCACACTAATCTATTTGATTCGATTCGACACGTTTCAAACGACTCGACATGATTCATCTCGATTCACCTTGAATTTGGTCAATTCGGCTGTATTCAGCTCTGTTTGGCTCTTTTCGGCTCTCTTCAGCTCAATTTGACTCTATTCTACTGGACCCGACTCTACTTAATTCTATTCTCTTCTTTCTATTGTGTTGTGTTGTGTTGTAGTCTAGCCTCTCCTGCCGTACCCTCCTCTACTCTAATCTATTCGATTCAACGCATTTCGACGCGATTCCATGTGATTAGGCTTGAATCGGCTCGATTTAGCTCTATTTGGCTTGAATTGGGTCAATTCGACTCGATTCTGCTCAATTCAGCATAATTAGGCTCGAGTGAACCTTATTCAGCCCTGTTCAGCTCTACTCAACCCTTTCTACTTTATTTGTCTCTATTTGGCTCCATTCAACTCCCTTCCACACCATTCTACTCTTTTCTACTCTATTCTATTCTGTTCTAGCCTACTCTACTCTAATCTATTCTAATCGATTCGATTCATCACGATTTGTCTCCTTTCCTCTCCATTCGAATCGATTGGGCTTGAATTGGATCTATTCATCTATATTCTGCACTACCCGACTCTGACTATTCCACTCTACTCAACTCTACTCCATTCTACTCTTGGTATTCTCTTCTGTTCTACTCTATTCTATTCTTCTGTGCCCTTCCCTACTGAATCCCAGTCTAACCTACACTACTCTAATCTATTCAATTTAATTCGATTCCATTCAGTTTGACACCATTCGACCCGATTTGAGACAATTCGACGGGATTCGGTGAGATTCCGCGAGATTTGATGCGTTTTGGTGGGATTTGATGGAATTCGACGAGATCCGATGCAATAGGATGCAATTAAGTGTGTCTTGGCTCGATTTTGCTGGGTTCAGTTTGTCTCTATTTGGCTCATTTCAGCTCCACTAGGCTCCATTCATCCCGAATCTGGTCGACTCGACTCGATTCGGCTCATTTTGGCCATATGTGGTCCTATTCAGCGTTATTCGGCTCTATTCAACTCTTTTCTACTCTCTGCATCTGTGTTCGAATCCATTTGACTCCATTCCACACCATTCTATTCCATTCTACACTACTGTATTCTACAAAACCCTCCCCCACCCTAGCCTATCCTAATCTAGTCTGCTCTTTTCTAGTCTCCTTTTCTATTTTCTCTATTCCATCCTATGCTACTCTACCATACCCTACACTAAGCTAACCTACCCTGACCTATGCTGTTCTATTCTATTTCCTTCTGTTTTCTCTGTTCCACCGTATGCTTCCCTACCCTATGCTACCCCACCGTACCATACTCTACTACTTAGGGTTACTCAATAAGGGTCCTAATTAAGGGGAGTAGTTCGGGCAAGGGTACTCCTTAAGGCAAGTGTACTAGTTCAGGCTACTAGTTAAGGCCAGGCTACTAGTTAAGGCCAGGCTACTAGTTAAGGCATGGGTACTTGTTGAGGGTACTGGTTAAGGCAAGGGTACCAGTTCAGGCTACTTGTTAAGGACGTACTACTAGTGAAGGCAAGGGTACTAGTGAAGACTACTGGTTAAGGCAAGGGTACTTGTTAGGACTACTAGTTAAGGCAAGGGTACTAGATTAGGCTAAGAGTTCAGGCAAGGGTACTCGTTCAGATTACTGACTTAGGGTACTCTTCAAGACTAGTTGTCTAGGCTACTGCTCTATGCCACTAGTCTAGCTGACTAGTCCAGCTTACTAGTCTAGGCTTCTACTCTAGCCTTCTCTTGTCTACTCTAATGTAGTCTACTTGCATCTACCCTAGTCTTCCTATCATAAACTACCCTACCCTAACCTATTCTAATCGATTCCATTTGATTCGATTCAAAGCATTTCGATGCGACCGGACACCATCACGCTTGAGTCGGCTCGATTCCGCAACATCAGCTCGATTCAGCTCGATTTGGCTCGAATCGCTTCAATTCAGCTCGTTTCCACTCGGTTCAGCCTTATTCGGCCCTATTTGGCTCGATTCGACCCTTTTCTACTCTATTTGTCTCTGTTCGACTCCATTTGACTCCACTCTTCTCCATTCTACGCTATTCTGTTCTACTCTACCCTACGATACTCTAATCTATTCGATTGCATGTGATTCGAAGCAATTCGGTGTGATTCATCTCGTTTTGTTTCCATTTGACTCGATTCGGCCAGAATTGGCTCTATTCAGCTATATGCTGCACTCTTTGACTCTATTTGACTCAATTCTACTCTGCTCTACTTTTGTCTGCTTTACTCTCTCTACTCTACCCTACTGTACTATATTCTATTCTGTACTATTCTGTTCTATTCTACCCACCCGCCCCTCCCCTCCCCTTCCCTAATCTATTTGATTAGATTCGATGTGACGTATTTCCACGCGATTTGACGCGATTAGGCTTGAATCAGCTCGATTCAGTTCGAATCGGCTCTGTTCGGCTCGACTTGGCTCCATTTCACTCCATTCGGCTCGATTAGGCTCGAATTCCATCGATTCTGCTGGATTCTGCTCAATTAGGCCTTAGTTGGGCCTATTCGGCCCTATTCTGCTCTATTAGACTCTTTTGTACTCTATTCATATCTATCCGTCTCTATTGGACTCCGTTCAACTCCATTCCTCACTATTTTCCTCTCTTCTATTCTACCCTTCCCTACCCTAATCTCTTCTAATCGATTCGATTTGATTTGACGCGATTCGAAGCAACCGGACGTGATTCGTCTCGTTTTGTCTCCACTCGGCTCAATTCGGCTATGTTCTCTCTCTTTGACTCTATTCTATTCTGTTGTATTCTTTCTGTTCTGTTCTATTCTCTCCTGTTCTGTGGTACTCTATTCTATTCTACCCTACCCGACCCAACGGCACCCCACCCGAACCTACCCTACTTTAATCTGTTGGATTCAATTCGATTCCGTGCAAAGCGATTTGATAGGACCTGACTGGGTTCGGCAAGATCTGAAGGGATTTGATGAGATTCCATGCGACTCGACGTGATTCAGTAGGATTCTCTGAGGTTTGACTCAATTCGAAGTTATTCGACGTGATTCGATGGGATTCGACACGATATGAAGCGATTTGACCTTGTTTGATTCAAAACGATGTGACTCGACTCGATTCGACCTGATTCGATTCGACGCTGTTCGGTGACAGTCAGTGCGATTCTGCTTGATTCCGCTCGATTAGGTGTGATTCGGCAGTATACAGCTCTTTTCGGCTGTATTCAGCTCCATTCGTCTCTATTCAGCTTATTCGGCTCTATTCGACTGTATTCGACTCTACTCTTTTCCACTCGATTCTACTCGATTCTATTCCTTCTATTCTGTTCTAATCTCTTCTATTCCACTCTACTCTGTTCTATTCTCCCCTCCCCTCCCCTCCCCTTCTCTAATCTATACGTCTGGATTGGATTTGACGCGTTGAACGCGATTCGAGGCGATGAAGCTTGAATCGGCTCGATTCGGCTCGATTTGGCTCTATTCGGCTCAGTTAGGCTCCATTCAGCTTGTTTTGGCTTCAATCGCTTCGAATCTGCTCGATTTGGCCTTCTTCGGCCCTATTCTGCTCTATTCGACTCTTTTCTACTCTATTCGTTTCTACTTGACTCCATTCTACTCCATTCTATTCATTCCACACTATTCTACTTTATTCTGCTCTACCCTACCCAACACCACTCTAATTTACTCTACTTGCTTCTACACGATTCCTCTCATTTTGTCTGCATTTGGCTCTATTCAGCTCTATTCTACTCTTCTCTACTCTATTGTATTGTTTCTACTCTGTTCTGTACTATTCTACTCTATTCTACCCTACCCTGTGCTACCCAACTCTAAGGTATTGTAATCCACTTGATTGGATTTGATTCAACCCATTTCAACGCGATTCAGCTCAATTTGGCTCTGTTCAAATCTATTCTACTCTACTCTATTCCCCTCTACTCCACTCTAGCTTACTCTTTTCTGTAGTCGTTCTGTGTTGTTCTGTTCTATTTTGTTGTGTTCTGTTCTGTTTTATTCTATTCTACTCTATTCTACCCTACTCTAGCCTACCCGAACCTCCCCTACTCTAGTCTATTCAATTGAATTCGAGAAATTTTGACGTGACTAGGGGCCGAATCGGTGTGATTCATGTCCATTCGGCTCCATTTGTCTCGAATAGTGTCGATTCAGCTTGATTAGGCTCGATTTGGCTCCATTAGGCTCGATTCACTGGATTCGGCTCGATTTCGCTCAATTCAGCTCGATTTGGCCCTCTTTGGCCCTCTTCGGCTCTCTTCAGCTCTTTTCTACTCTACTCGATTCCATTGCACACCATTCTACTCCATTCTATGCTATTCTACTATACCCTACTGTAATTGATTCGATGGGATTCGACGCCATTCGACGCGGTTTGTCTCGTTTCGTCTCCATTCAGCTTGATTCGACTCTGTTCTACTCTCTTCTACTCTACACTATTCTGCTCTGCTCTACCCTTTTCTACTCTATTCTATTGTATCCTTTCCATTCTCTTCTACTGTGTTCAAGTCTACTCTATTCCATCCTACCCTAATCTAATCTATTCTACTGGATTCGATTCCACGCATCTCCATGCGATTCGGCTCAAATCGGCTCCTTTCCACTCCATTCATCCCCAATCGGCTCAAATCGGTTCGATTCAGCTCTAATCGGCTCCATTCGGCTCTAGTCAGCTCGAATAGGCTCTATTCAGCTCGATTCGGCTCTATTAGACTCTACTCAACTCTATTATCTCTTTTCGACTCCACTCGACTCCATGCTACACCATTCTACTCCATCCTAAACTATTCTCTACTGTATTGTATTGTACTCTACCTTACTGTAGTCTATTCTAATTGATTGGATTGGATTGGATTGGAATTGATCAGATTCAATGCAATTCGACGGGATTCGACGCGAAACGGCACGATTCCAACGGGATTCAGTGTGATTCGTCTTGGTTTCTATCCATTTAGCTCTTTTGGGCTCTATTTGGCTCTATTCGGCAATGTTCGACTCTGGTCTACTCTACTCTTCTATACTCTGCTCGTCTCGACCCTATTCTTTCAGTTCTGTTCTCTTCTGTTCTGTTCTACTGCACTCTATTCTACCCTACCCTACCCTAACTTAGCCTACTGTAATCTGTTCTATGCTATTCGACACACTTGAATGGGATTCGACCTGATTCGGGTCATATCGGCTCGATTCATCTCCTTTCTGCTCCATTAAACTCGATTCGGTTCTATTCGGCTCTTTTCCACTCTATTCGGCTCTTTTTGGCAGTATTCGACTCTATTTGAGTCTAGTCGACTCGATTCTTTCTGTTCTGTTCTATTCTACTCTATTCTATTTTTCTCTGCCCTACCCTAACCTTACCTTCCCCACACTAATCTATTTGATTCGATTCGACACATTTCAAACGACTCGACATGATTCATCTCGATTCACCTTGAATTTGGTCAATTCAGCTGTATTCAGCTCTGTTTGGCTCTTTTCGGCTCTCTTCAGCTCAATTTGACTCTATTCTACTGGACCCGACTCTACTTAATTCTATTCTCTTCTTTCTATTGTGTTCTGTTGTGTTGTAGTCTAGCCTCTCCTGCCGTACCCTCCTCTACTCTAATCTATTCGATTCAACGCATTTCGACGCGATTCCATGTGATTAGGCTTGAATCGGCTCGATTTAGCTCTATTTGGCTTGAATTGGGTCAATTCGTCTCGATTCTGCTCAATTCAGCATAATTAGGCTCGAGTGAACCTTATTCAGCCCTGTTCAGCTCTACTCAACCCTTTCTACTTTATTTGTCTCTATTTGGCTCCATTCAACTCCCTTCCACACCATTCTACTCTTTTCTACTCTATTCTATTCTGTTCTAGCCTACTCTACTCTAATCTATTCTAATCGATTCGATTCATCACGATTTGTCTCCTTTCCTCTCCATTCGAATCGATTCGGCTTGAATTGGATCTATTCATCTATATTCTGCACTACCCGACTCTGACTATTCCACTCTACTCAACTCTACTCCGTTCTACTCTTGGTATTCTCTTCTGTTCTACTCTATTCTATTCTTCTGTGCCCTTCCCTACTGAATCCCAGTCTAACCTACACTACTCTAATCTATTCAATTTAATTCGATTCCATTCAGTTTGACACCATTCGACCCGATTTGAGACAATTCGACGGGATTCGGTGAGATTCCGCGAGATTTGATGCGTTTTGGTGGGATTTGATGGAATTCGACGAGATCCGATGCAATAGGATGCAATTAAGTGTGTTTTGGCTCGATTTTGCTGGGTTCAGTTTGTCTCTATTTGGCTCGTTTCAGCTCCACTAGGCTCCATTCATCCCGAATCTGGTCGACTCGACTCGATTCGGCTCATTTTGGCCATATGTGGTCCTATTCAGCGTTATTCGGCTCTATTCAACTCTTTTCTACTCTCTGCATCTGTGTTCGAATCCATTTGACTCCATTCCACACCATTCTATTCCATTCTACACTACTGTACTCTACAAAACCCTGCCCCACCCTACCCTATCCTAATCTAGTCTGCTCTTTTCTAGTCTCCTTTTCTATTTTCTCTATTCCATCCTATGCTACTCTACCATATCCTACACTAAGCTAACCTACCCTGACCTGTGCTGTTCTATTCTATTTCCTTCTATTTTCTCTGTTCCACCGTATGCTTCCCTACCCTATGCTACCCCACCGTACCATAGTCTACTACTTAGGGTTACTCAATAAGGGTCCTAATTAAGGGGAGTAGTTTGGGCAAGGGTACTCCTTAAGGCAAGGGTACTAGTTCAGGCTACTAGTTATGGGCAGGGCACTAGTTAAGGCCAGGCTACTAGTTAAGGCATGGGTACTTGTTGAGGGTACTGGTTAAGGCAAGGGTACCAGTTCAGGCTACTTGTTAAGGACATACTACTAGTGAAGGCAAGGGTACTAGTGAAGACTACTGGTTAAGGCAAGGGTACTTGTTAGGACTACTAGTTAAGGCAAGGGTACTAGATTAGGCTACGTGTTCAGGCAAGGGTACTCGTTCAGATTACTGACTTAGGGTACTATTCAAGACGAGTTGTCTTGGCTACTGCTCTATGCCACTAGTCTAGCTGACTAGTCCAGCTTACTAGTCTAGGCTTCTACTCTAGCCTTCTCTTGTCTACTCTAATGTAGTCTACTTGCATCTACCCTAGTCTTCCTATCATAAACTACCCTACCCTAACCTATTCTAATTGATTCCATTTGATTCGATTCAAAGCATTTCGATGCGACCGGACACCATCACTCTTGAGTTGGCTCGATTCTGCAACATCAGCGCGATTCAGCTCGATTTGGCTCCAATCGCTTCAATTCAGCTCGTTTCCACTCGGTTCAGCCTTATTCGGCCCTATTTGGCTCGATTCGACTCTTTTCTACTCTATTTGTCTCTGTTCGACTCCATTTGACTCCACTCTTCTCCATTCTACGCTATTCTGTTCTACTCTACCCTACGATACTCTAATCTATTCGATTGCATGTGATTCGAAGCAATTCGGTGTGATTCATCTCGTTTTGTTTCCATTTGACTCGATTCGGCCAGAATTGGCTCTATTCAGCTATATCCTGCACTCTTTGACTCTATTTGACTCAATTCTACTCTGCTCTACTTTTGTCTGCTTTACTCTCTCTACTCTACCCTACTGTACTATATTCTATTCTGTACTATTCTGTTCTATTCTACCCACCCGCCCCTCCCCTCCCCTTCCCTAATCTATTTGATTAGATTCGATGTGACGTATTTCCACGCGATTTGACGCGATTAGGCTTGAATCAGCTCGATTCAGTTCGAATCGGCTCTGTTCGGCTCGACTTGGCTCCATTTCACTCCATTCGGCTCGATTAGGCTCGAATTCCATCGATTCTGCTGGATTCTGCTCAATTAGGCCTTATTTGGGCCTATTCGGCCCTATTCTGCTCTATTAGACTCTTTTGTACTCTATTCATATCTATCCGTCTCTATTGGACTCCGTTCAACTCCATTCCTCACTATTTTCCTCTCTTCTATTCTACCCTTCCCTACCCTAATCTCTTCTAATCGATTCGATTTGATTTGACGCGATTCGAAGCAACCGGACGTGATTCGTCTCGTTTTGTCTCCACTCGGCTCAATTCGGCTATGTTCTCTCTCTTTGACTCTATTCTATTCTGTTGTATTCTTTCTGTTCTGTTCTATTCTCTCCTGTTCTGTGGTACTCTATTCTATTCTACCCTACCCGACCCAACGGCACCCCACCCGAACCTACCCTACTTTAATCTGTTGGATTCAATTCGATTCCGTGCAAAGCGATTTGATAGGACCTGACTGGGTTCGGCAAGATCTGAAGGGATTTGATGAGATTCCATGCGACTCGACGTGATTCAGTAGGATTCTCTGAGGTTTGACTCAATTCGAAGTTATTCGACGTGATTCGATGGGATTCGACACGATATGAAGCGATTTGACCTTGTTTGATTCAAAACGATGTGACTCGACTCGATTCGACCTGATTCGATTCGACGCTGTTCGGTGACAGTCAGTGCGATTCTGCTTGATTCCGCTCGATTAGGTGTGATTCGGCAGTATACAGCTCTTTTCGGCTGTATTCAGCTCCATTCGTCTCTATTCAGCTTATTCGGCTCTATTCGACTGTATTCGACTCTACTCTTTTCCACTCGATTCTACTCGATTCTATTCCTTCTATTCTGTTCTAATCTCTTCTATTCCACTCTACTCTGTTCTATTCTCCCCTCCCCTCCCCTCCCCTTCTCTAATCTATACGTCTGGATTGGATTTGACGCGTTGAACGCGATTCGAGGCGCTGAAGCTTGAATCGGCTCGATTCGGCTCGATTTGGCTCTATTCGGCTCAGTTAGGCTCCATTCAGCTTGTTTTGGCTTCAATCGCTTCGAATCTGCTCGATTTGGCCTTCTTCGGCCCTATTCTGCTCTATTCGACTCTTTTCTACTCTATTCGTTTCTACTTGACTCCATTCTACTCCATTCTATTCATTCCACACTATTCTACTTTATTCTGCTCTACCCTACCCAACACCACTCTAATTTACTCTACTTGCTTCTACACGATTCCTCTCATTTTGTCTGCATTTGGCTCTATTCAGCTCTATTCTACTCTTCTCTACTCTATTGTATTGTTTCTACTCTGTTCTGTACTATTCTACTCTATTCTACCCTACCCTGTGCTACCCAACTCTAAGGTATTGTAATCCACTTGATTGGATTTGATTCAACCCATTTCAACGCGATTCAGCTCAATTTGGCTCTGTTCAAATCTATTCTACTCTACTCTATTCCCCTCTACTCCACTCTAGCTTACTCTTTTCTGTAGTCGTTCTGTGTTGTTCTGTTCTATTTTGTTGTGTTCTGTTCTGTTTTATTCTATTCTACTCTATTCTACCCTACTCTAGCCTACCCGAACCTCCCCTACTCTAGTCTATTCAATTGAATTCGAGAAATTTTGACGTGACTAGGGGCCGAATCGGTGTGATTCATGTCCATTCGGCTCTATTTGTCTCGAATAGTGTCGATTCAGCTTGATTAGGCTCGATTTGGCTCCATTAGGCTCGATTCACTGGATTCGGCTCGATTTCGCTCAATTCAGCTCGATTTGGCCCTCTTTGGCCCTCTTCGGCTCTCTTCAGCTCTTTTCTACTCTACTCGATTCCATTGCACACCATTCTACTCCATTCTATGCTATTCTACTATACCCTACTGTAATTGATTCGATGGGATTCGACGCCATTCGACGCGATTTGTCTCGTTTCGTCTCCATTCAGCTTGATTCGACTCTGTTCTACTCTCTTCTACTCTACACTATTCTGCTCTGCTCTACCCTTTTCTACTCTATTCTATTGTATCCTTTCCATTCTCTTCTACTGTGTTCAAGTCTACTCTATTCCATCCTACCCTAATCTAATCTATTCTACTGGATTCGATTCCACGCATCTCCATGCGATTCGGCTCAAATCGGCTCCTTTCCACTCCATTCATCCCCAATCGGCTCAAATCGGTTCGATTCAGCTCTAATCGGCTCCATTCGGCTCTAGTCAGCTCGAATAGGCTCTATTCAGCTCGATTCGGCTCTATTAGACTCTACTCAACTCTATTATCTCTTTTCGACTCCACTCGACTCCATGCTACACCATTCTACTCCATCCTAAACTATTCTCTACTGTATTGTATTGTACTCTACCTTAAAAATTACTGTAGTCTATTCTAATTGATTGGATTGGATTGGATTGGAATTGATCAGATTCAATGCAATTCGACGGGATTCGACGCGAAACGGCACGATTCCAACGGGATTCAGTGTGATTCGTCTTGGTTTCTATCCATTTAGCTCTTTTGGGCTCTATTTGGCTCTATTCGGCAATGTTCGACTCTGGTCTACTCTACTCTTCTATACTCTGCTCGTCTCGACCCTATTCTTTCAGTTCTGTTCTCTTCTGTTCTGTTCTACTGCACTCTATTCTACCCTACCCTACCCTAACTTAGCCTACTGTAATCTGTTCTATGCTATTCGACACACTTGAATGGGATTCGACCTGATTCGGGTCATATCGGCTCGATTCATCTCCTTTCTGCTCCATTAAACTCGATTCGGTTCTATTCGGCTCTTTTCCACTCTATTCGGCTCTTTTTGGCAGTATTCGACTCTATTTGAGTCTAGTCGACTCGATTCTTTCTGTTCTGTTCTATTCTACTCTATTCTATTTTTCTCTGCCCTACCCTAACCTTACCTTCCCCACACTAATCTATTTGATTCGATTCGACACATTTCAAACGACTCGACATGATTCATCTCGATTCACCTTGAATTTGGTCAATTCAGCTGTATTCAGCTCTGTTTGGCTCTTTTCGGCTCTCTTCAGCTCAATTTGACTCTATTCTACTGGACCCGACTCTACTTAATTCTATTCTCTTCTTTCTATTGTGTTCTGTTGTGTTGTAGTCTAGCCTCTCCTGCCGTACCCTCCTCTACTCTAATCTATTCGATTCAACGCATTTCGACGCGATTCCATGTGATTAGGCTTGAATCGGCTCGATTTAGCTCTATTTGGCTTGAATTGGGTCAATTCGTCTCGATTCTGCTCAATTCAGCATAATTAGGCTCGAGTGAACCTTATTCAGCCCTGTTCAGCTCTACTCAACCCTTTCTACTTTATTTGTCTCTATTTGGCTCCATTCAACTCCCTTCCACACCATTCTACTCTTTTCTACTCTATTCTATTCTGTTCTAGCCTACTCTACTCTAATCTATTCTAATCGATTCGATTCATCACGATTTGTCTCCTTTCCTCTCCATTCGAATCGATTCGGCTTGAATTGGATCTATTCATCTATATTCTGCACTACCCGACTCTGACTATTCCACTCTACTCAACTCTACTCCGTTCTACTCTTGGTATTCTCTTCTGTTCTACTCTATTCTATTCTTCTGTGCCCTTCCCTACTGAATCCCAGTCTAACCTACACTACTCTAATCTATTCAATTTAATTCGATTCCATTCAGTTTGACACCATTCGACCCGATTTGAGACAATTCGACGGGATTCGGTGAGATTCCGCGAGATTTGATGCGTTTTGGTGGGATTTGATGGAATTCGACGAGATCCGATGCAATAGGATGCAATTAAGTGTGTTTTGGCTCGATTTTGCTGGGTTCAGTTTGTCTCTATTTGGCTCGTTTCAGCTCCACTAGGCTCCATTCATCCCGAATCTGGTCGACTCGACTCGATTCGGCTCATTTTGGCCATATGTGGTCCTATTCAGCGTTATTCGGCTCTATTCAACTCTTTTCTACTCTCTGCATCTGTGTTCGAATCCATTTGACTCCATTCCACACCATTCTATTCCATTCTACACTACTGTACTCTACAAAACCCTGCCCCACCCTACCCTATCCTAATCTAGTCTGCTCTTTTCTAGTCTCCTTTTCTATTTTCTCTATTCCATCCTATGCTACTCTACCATATCCTACACTAAGCTAACCTACCCTGACCTGTGCTGTTCTATTCTATTTCCTTCTATTTTCTCTGTTCCACCGTATGCTTCCCTACCCTATGCTACCCCACCGTACCATAGTCTACTACTTAGGGTTACTCAATAAGGGTCCTAATTAAGGGGAGTAGTTTGGGCAAGGGTACTCCTTAAGGCAAGGGTACTAGTTCAGGCTACTAGTTATGGGCAGGGCACTAGTTAAGGCCAGGCTACTAGTTAAGGCATGGGTACTTGTTGAGGGTACTGGTTAAGGCAAGGGTACCAGTTCAGGCTACTTGTTAAGGACATACTACTAGTGAAGGCAAGGGTACTAGTGAAGACTACTGGTTAAGGCAAGGGTACTTGTTAGGACTACTAGTTAAGGCAAGGGTACTAGATTAGGCTACGTGTTCAGGCAAGGGTACTCGTTCAGATTACTGACTTAGGGTACTATTCAAGACGAGTTGTCTTGGCTACTGCTCTATGCCACTAGTCTAGCTGACTAGTCCAGCTTACTAGTCTAGGCTTCTACTCTAGCCTTCTCTTGTCTACTCTAATGTAGTCTACTTGCATCTACCCTAGTCTTCCTATCATAAACTACCCTACCCTAACCTATTCTAATTGATTCCATTTGATTCGATTCAAAGCATTTCGATGCGACCGGACACCATCACTCTTGAGTTGGCTCGATTCTGCAACATCAGCTCGATTCAGCTCGATTTGGCTCGAATCGCTTCAATTCAGCTCGTTTCCACTCGGTTCAGCCTTATTCGGCCCTATTTGGCTCGATTCGACTCTTTTCTACTCTATTTGTCTCTGTTCGACTCCATTTGACTCCACTCTTCTCCATTCTACGCTATTCTGTTCTACTCTACCCTACGATACTCTAATCTATTCGATTGCATGTGATTCGAAGCAATTCGGTGTGATTCATCTCGTTTTGTTTCCATTTGACTCGATTCGGCCAGAATTGGCTCTATTCAGCTATATCCTGCACTCTTTGACTCTATTTGACTCAATTCTACTCTGCTCTACTTTTGTCTGCTTTACTCTCTCTACTCTACCCTACTGTACTATATTCTATTCTGTACTATTCTGTTCTATTCTACCCACCCGCCCCTCCCCTACCCTTCCCTAATCTATTTGATTAGATTCGATGTGACGTATTTCCACGCGATTTGACGCGATTAGGCTTGAATCAGCTCG
The DNA here is from genome assembly GCF_030014295.1 of Loxodonta africana. Lineage (NCBI taxonomy): Eukaryota > Metazoa > Chordata > Mammalia > Proboscidea > Elephantidae > Loxodonta > Loxodonta africana. The sequence continues at coordinate 428,052 of NW_026974898.1, read as the reverse complement.
ATTCAGTTCGAATCGGCTCTGTTCGGCTCGACTTGGCTCCATTTCACTCCATTCGGCTCGATTAGGCTCGAATTCCATCGATTCTGCTGGATTCTGCTCAATTAGGCCTTAGTTGGGCCTATTCGGCCCTATTCTGCTCTATTAGACTCTTTTGTACTCTATTCATATCTATCCGTCTCTATTGGACTCCGTTCAACTCCATTCCTCACTATTTTCCTCTCTTCTATTCTACCCTTCCCTACCCTAATCTCTTCTAATCGATTCGATTTGATTTGACGCGATTCGAAGCAACCGGACGTGATTCGTCTCGTTTTGTCTCCACTCGGCTCAATTCGGCTATGTTCTCTCTCTTTGACTCTATTCTATTCTGTTGTATTCTTTCTGTTCTGTTCTATTCTCTCCTGTTCTGTGGTACTCTATTCTATTCTACCCTACCCGACCCAACGGCACCCCACCCGAACCTACCCTACTTTAATCTGTTGGATTCAATTCGATTCCGTGCAAAGCGATTTGATAGGACCTGACTGGATTCGGCAAGATCTGAAGGGATTTGATGAGATTCCATGCGACTCGACGTGATTCAGTAGGAGTCTCTGAGGTTTGACTCAATTCGAAGTTATTCGACGTGATTCGATGGGATTCGACACGATATGAAGCGATTTGACCTTGTTTGATTCAAAACGATGTGACTCGACTCGATTCGACCTGATTCGATTCGACGCTGTTCGGTGACAGTCAGTGCGATTCTGCTTGATTCCGCTCGATTAGGTGTGATTCGGCAGTATACAGCTCTTTTCGGCTGTATTCAGCTCCATTCGTCTCTATTCAGCTTATTCGGCTCTATTCGACGGTATTCGACTCTACTCTTTTCCACTCGATTCTACTCGATTCTATTCCTTCTATTCTGTTCTAATCTCTTCTATTCCACTCTACTCTGTTCTATTCTCCCCTCCCCTCCCCTCCCCTCCCCTTCTCTAATCTATACGTCTGGATTGGATTTGACGCGTTGAACGCGATTCGAGGCGATGAAGCTTGAATCGGCTCGATTCGGCTCGATTTGGCTCTATTCGGCTCAGTTAGGCTCCATTCAGCTTGTTTTGGCTTCAATCGCTTCGAATCTGCTCGATTTGGCCTTCTTCGGCCCTATTCTGCTCTATTCGACTCTTTTCTACTCTATTCGTTTCTACTTGACTCCATTCTACTCCATTCTATTCATTCCACACTATTCTACTTTATTCTGCTCTACCCTACCCAACACCACTCTAATTTACTCTACTTGCTTCTACACGATTCCTCTCATTTTGTCTGCATTTGGCTCTATTCAGCTCTATTCTACTCTTCTCTACTCTATTGTATTGTTTCTACTCTGTTCTGTACTATTCTACTCTATTCTACCCTACCCTGTGCTACCCAACTCTAAGGTATTGTAATCCACTTGATTGGATTTGATTCAACCCATTTCAACGCGATTCAGCTCAATTTGGCTCTGTTCAAATCTATTCTACTCTACTCTATTCCCCTCTACTCCACTCTAGCTTACTCTTTTCTGTAGTCGTTCTGTGTTGTTCTGTTCTATTTTGTTGTGTTCTGTTCTGTTTTATTCTATTCTACTCTATTCTACCCTACTCTAGCCTACCCGAACCTCCCCTACTCTAGTCTATTCAATTGAATTCGAGAAATTTTGACGCGACTAGGGGCCGAATCGGTGTGATTCATGTCCATTGGGCTCCGTTTGTCTCGAATAGTGTCGATTCAGCTTGATTAGGCTCGATTTGGCTCCATTAGGCTCGATTCACTGGATTCGGCTCGATTTCGCTCAATTCAGCTCGATTTGGCCCTCTTTGGCCCTATTCGGCTCTCTTCAGCTCTTTTCTACTCTACTCGATTCCATTGCACACCATTCTACTCCATTCTATGCTATTCTACTATACCCTACTGTAATTGATTTGATGGGATTCGACGCCATTCGACGCGATTTGTCTCGTTTCGTCTCCATTCAGCTTGATTCGACTCTGTTCTACTCTCTTCTACTCTACACTATTCTGCTCAGCTCTACCCTTTTCTACTCTATTCTATTGTATCCTTTCCATTCTCTTCTACTGTGTTCTAGTCTACTCTATTCCATCCTACCCTAATCTAATCTATTCTACTGGATTCGATTCCACGCATCTCCATGCGATTCGGCTCAAATCGGCTCCTTTCCACTCCATTCATCCCCAATCGGCTCAAATCGGTTCGATTCAGCTCTAATCGGCTCCATTCGGCTCTAGTCAGCTCGAATAGGCTCTATTCAGCTCGATTCGGCTCTATTAGACTCTACTCAACTCTATTATCTCTTTTCGACTCCACTCGACTCCATGCTACACCATTCTACTCCATCCTAAACTATTCTCTACTGTATTGTATTGTACTCTACCCTACTCTAGTCTATTCTAATTGATTGGATTGGATTGGATTGGAATTGATCAGATTCAATGCAATTCGACGGGATTCGACGCGAAACGGCACGATTCCAACGGGATTCAGTGTGATTCGTCTTGGTTTCTATCCATTTAGCTCTTTTGGGCTCTATTTGGCTCTATTCGGCAATGTTCGACTCTACTCTACTCTACTCTTCTATACTCTGCTCTTCTCGACCCTATTCTTTCAGTTCTGTTCTCTTCTGTTCTGTTCTACTGCACTCTATTCTACCCTACCCTACCCTAACTTAGCCTACTGTAATCTGTTCTATGCTATTCGACACACTTGAATGGGATTCGACCTGATTCGGGTCATATCGGCTCGATTCATCTCCTTTCTGCTCCATTAAACTCGATTCGGTTCTATTCGGCTCTTTTCCACTCTATTCGGCTCTTTTTGGCAGTATTCGACTCTATTTGACTCTAGTCTACTCGATTCTTTCTGTTCTGTTCTATTCTACTCTATTCTATTCTTCTCTACCCTACCCTAACCCTACCTTCCCCACACTAATCTATTTGATTCGATTCGACACATTTCAAACGACTCGACATGATTCATCTCGATTCACCTTGAATTTGGTCAATTCGGCTGTATTCAGCTCTGTTTGGCTCTTTTCGGCTCTCTTCAACTCGATTTGACTCTATTCTACTGGACCCGACTCTACTTAATTCTATTCTCTTCTTTCTCTTGTGTTCTGTTGTGTTGTAGTCTAGCCTCTGCTACCGTACCCTTCTCTACTCTAATCTATTCGATTCAACGCATTTCGACGCGATTCCATGTGATTAGGCTTGAATCGGCTCGATTTAGCTTTATTTGGCTTGAATTGGGTCAATTCGTCTCGATCCTGCTCAATTCAGCATAATTAGGCTCCAGTAAACCTTATTCAGCCCTGTTCAGCTCTACTCAACCCTTTCTACTTTATTTGTCTCTATTTGGCTCCATTCAACTCCATTCCACACCACTCTACTCTTTTCTACTCTATTCTATTCTGTTCTACCCTACCCTACTCTAATCTATTCTAATCGATTCGATTCATCACGATTTGTCTCCTTTCCTCTCCATTCGAATCGATTCGGCTTGAATTGGATCTATTCATCTATATTCTGCACTACCCGACTCTGACTATTCCACTCTACTCTACTCCGTTCTACTCTTGGTATTCTCTTCTGTTCTACTCTATTCTATGCTTCTGTGCCCTTCCCTACTGAATCCCAGTCTAACCTACACTACTCTAATCTATTCAATTTAATTCGATTCCGTTCAGTTTGACACCATTCGACCCGATTTGAGACAATTCGACGGGATTCGGTGAGATTCCGCGAGATTTGATGCGTTTTGGTGGGATTTGATGGAATTCGACGAGATCCGATGCAATAGGATGCAATTAAGTGTGTTTTGGCTCGATTTTGCTGGGTTCAGTTTGTCTCTATTTGGCTCATTTCAGCTCCACTAGGCTCCATTCATCCCGAATCTGGTCGACTCGACTCGATTCGGCTCATTTTGGCCATATTTGGTCCTATTCAGCGTTATTCGGCTCTATTCAACTCTTTTCTACTCTCTTCATCTGTGTTCGAATCCATTTGACTCCATTCCACACCATTCTATTCCGTTCTACACTACTGTATTCTACAAAACCCTCCCCCACCCTAGCCTATCCTAATCTAGTCTGCTCTTTTCTAGTCTCCTTTTCTATTTTCTCGATTGCATCCTATGCTACTCTACCATACCCTGCACTAAGCTAACGTACCCTGACCTATGCTGTTCTATTCTATTTCCTTCTATTTTCTCTGTTCCACCGTATGCTTCCCTACCCTATGCTACCCCACCGTACCATACTCTACTACTTAGGGTTACTCAATAAGGGTCCTAATTAAGGGGAGTAGTTCGGGCAAGGGTACTCCTTAAGGCAAGGGTACTAGTTCAGGCTACTAGTTAAGGCCAGGGTACTAGTTAAGGCCAGGCTACTAGTTAAGGCATGGGTACTTGTTGAGGGTACTGGTTAAGGCAAGGGTACCAGTTCAGGCTACTTGTTAAGGACGTACTACTAGTGAAGGCAAGGGTACTAGTGAAGACTACTGGTTAAGGCAAGGGTACTTGTTAGGACTACTAGTTAAGGCAAGGGTACTAGATTAGGCTAAGAGTTCAGGCAAGGGTACTCGTTCAGATTACTGACTTAGGGTACTCTTCAAGACTAGTTGTCTAGGCTACTGCTCTATGCCATTAGTCTAGCTGACTAGTCCAGCTTACTAGTCTAGGCTTCTACTCTAGCCTTCTCTTGTCTACTCTAATGTAGTCTACTTGCATCTACCCTAGTCTTCCTATCATAAACTACCCTACCCTAACCTATTCTAATCGATTCCATTTGATTCGATTCAAAGCATTTCGATGCGACCGGACACCATCACGCTTGAGTCGGCTCGATTCCGCAACATCAGCTCGATTCAGCTCGATTTGGCTCGAATCGCTTCAATTCAGCTCGTTTCCACTCGGTTCAGCCTTATTCGGCCCTATTTGGCTCGATTCGACTCTTTTCTACTCTATTTGTCTCTGTTCGACTCCATTTGACTCCACTCTTCTCCATTCTACGCTATTCTACTCTATTCTGTTCTACTCTACCCTACGATACTCTAATCTATTCGATTGGATGCGATTCGAAGCAATTCGGTGTGATTCATCTCGTTTTGTTTCCATTTGACTCGATTCGGCCAGAATTGGCTCTATTCAGCTATATCCTGCACTCTTTGACTCTATTGGACTCAATTCTACTCTGCTCTACTCTTGTCTGCTTTACTCTCTCTACTCTACCCTACTGTACTATATTCTATTCTGTACTATTCTGTTCTATTCTACCCACCCGCCCCTCCCCTACCCTTCCCTAATCTATTTGATTAGATTCGATGTGACGTATTTCCACGCGATTTGACGCGATTAGGCTTGAATCAGCTCGATTCAGTTCGAATCGGCTCTACTCGGCTCGACTTGGCTCCATTTCACTCCATTCGGCTCGATTAGGCTCGAATTCCATCGATTCTGCTGGATTCTGCTCAATTAGGCCTTATTTGGGCCTATTCGGCCCTATTCTGCTCTATTAGACTCTTTTGTACTCTATTCATATCTATCCGTCTCTATTGGACTCCGTTCAACTCCATTCCTCACTATTTTCCTCTCTTCTATTCTACCCTTCCCTACCCTAATCTCTTCTAATCGATTCGATTTGATTTGACGCGATTCGAAGCAACCGGACGTGATTCGTCTCGTTTTGTCTCCACTCGGCTCAATTCGGCTATGTTCTCTCTCTTTGACTCTATTCTATTCTGTTGTATTCTTTCTGTTCTGTTCTATTCTCTCCTGTTCTGTGGTACTCTATTCTATTCTACCCTACCCGACCCAACGGCACCCCACCCGAACCTACCCTACTTTAATCTATTGGATTCAATTCGATTCCGTGCAAAGCGATTTGATAGGACTTGACTGGATTCGGCAAGATCTGAAGGGATTTGATGAGATTCCATGCGACTCGACGTGATTCAGTAGGATTCTCTGAGGTTTGACGCAATTCGAAGTTATTCGACGTGATTCGATGGGATTCGACACGATATGAAGCGATTTGACCTTGTTTGATTCAAAACGATGTGACTCGACTCGATTCGACCTGATTCGATTCGACGCTGTTCGGTGACAGTCAGTGCGATTCTGCTTGATTCCGCTCGATTAGGTGTGATTCGGCAGTATACAGCTCTTTTCGGCTGTATTCAGCTCCATTCGTCTCTATTCAGCTTATTCGGCTCTATTCGACGGTATTCGACTCTACTCTTTTCCACTCGATTCTACTCGATTCTATTCCTTCTATTCTGTTCTAATCTCTTCTATTCCACTCTACTCTGTTCTATTCTCCCCTCCCCTCCCCTCCCCTTCTCTAATCTATACGTCTGGATTGGATTTGACGCGTTGAACGCGATTCGAGGCGATGAAGCTTGAATCGGCTCGATTCGGCTCGATTTGGCTCTATTCGGCTCAGTTAGGCTCCATTCAGCTTGTTTTGGCTTGAATCGCTTCGAATCTGCTCGATTTGGCCTTCTTCGGCCCTATTCTGCTCTATTCGACTCTTTTCTACTCTATTCGTTTCTATTTGACTCCATTCTACTCCATTCTATTCATTCCACACTATTCTACACTATTCTACTCTATTCTGCTCTACCCTACCCAACACCACCCTAATTTACTCTACTTGCTTCTACACGATTCCTCTCATTTTGTCTGCATTTGGCTCTATTCAGCTCTATTCTACTCTTCTCTACTCTATTGTATTGTTTCTACTCTGTTCTGTACTATTCTACTCTATTCTACCCTACCCTATGCTACCCAACTCTAAGGTATTGTAATCCACTTGATTGGATTTGATTCAACCCATTTCAACATGATTCGGCTCTATTTGGCTCTGTTCAAATCTATTCTACTCTACTCTATTCCCCTCTACTCTACTCTAGCCTACTCTTTTCTGTATTCGTTCTGTGTTGTTCTGTTCTATTTTGTTGTGTTCTGTTCTGTTTTATTCTATTCTACTCTATTCTACCCTACTCTAGCCTACCCGAACCTCCCCTACTCTAGTCTATTCAATTGAATTCGAGAAATTTTGACGTGACTAGGGGCCGAATCGGTGTGATTCATGTCCATTCGGCTCCATTTGTCTCGAATAGTGTCGATTCAGCTCGATTAGGCTCGATTTGGCTCCGTTAGGCTCGATTCACTGGATTCGGCTCGATTTCTCTCAATTCAGCTCGATTTGGCCCTCTCTGGCCCTCTTCGGCTCTCTTCAGCTCTTTTCTACTCTACTCGATTCCATTGCACACCATTCTACTCCATTCTACGCTCTTCTACTATTCCCTACTGTAATTGATTCGATGGGATTCGACGCCATTCGACGCGATTTGTCTCGTTTCGTCTCCATTCAGCTTGATTCGACTCTGTTCTACTCTACTCTATTCTACTCTACACTATTCTGCTCTGCTCTACCCTTTTCTACTCTATTCTATTGTATCCTTTCCATTCTCTTCTACTGTGTTCAAGTCTACTCTATTCCATCCTACCCTAATCTAATCTATTCTACTGGATTCGATTCCACGCATCTCCATGCGATTCGGCTCAAATTGGCTCCTTTCCACTCCATTCATCCCCAATCGGCTCAAATCGGTTCGATTCAGCTCTAATCGGCTCCATTCGGCTCTAGTCAGCTCGAATAGGCTCTATTCAGCTCGATTCGGCTCTATTAGACTCTACTCAACTCTATTATCTCTTTTCGACTCCACTCGACTCCATGCTGCACCATTCTACTCCATCCTAAACTATTCTCTACTGTATTGTATTGTACTCTACCCTACTCTAGTCTATTCTAATTGATTGGATTGGATTGGATTGGAATTGATCAGATTCAATGCAATTCGACGGGATTCGAGGCGATACGGCACGATTCCACGGGATTCGGTGTGATTCCTCTTGGTTTCTATCCATTTAGCTCTTTTGGGCTCTATTTGGCCCTATTCGACAATGTTTGACTCTGCTCTACTCTACTCTTCTATACTCTGCTCGTCTCGACCCTATTCTTTCAGTTCTGTTCTGTTCTGTTCTACTGCACTCTATTCTACCCTACCCTACCCTAACTTAGCCTACCGTAATCTGTTCTATGCTATTCGACACACTTGAATGGGATTCGACCTGATTCGGGTCATATGGGCTCGATTCATCTCCTTTCTGCTCCATTAAACTCGATTCGGTTCTATTCGGCTCTTTTCCACTCTATTCGGCTCTTTTTGGCAGTATTCGACTCTATTTGACTCTAGTCTACTCGATTCTTTCTGTTCTGTTCTATTCTACTCTATTCTATTCTTCTCTACCCTACCCTAACCTTACCTTCCCCACACTAATCTATTTGATTCGATTCGACACGTTTCAAACGACTCGACATGATTCATCTCGATTCACCTTGAATTTGGTCAATTCGGCTGTATTCAGCTCTGTTTGGCTCTTTTCGGCTCTCTTCAGCTCAATTTGACTCTATTCTACTGGACCCGACTCTACTTAATTCTATTCTCTTCTTTCTATTGTGTTGTGTTGTGTTGTAGTCTAGCCTCTCCTGCCGTACCCTCCTCTACTCTAATCTATTCGATTCAACGCATTTCGACGCGATTCCATGTGATTAGGCTTGAATCGGCTCGATTTAGCTCTATTTGGCTTGAATTGGGTCAATTCGTCTCGATTCTGCTCAATTCAGCATAATTAGGCTCGAGTGAACCTTATTCAGCCCTGTTTAGCTCTACTCAACCCTTTCTACTTTATTTGTCTCTATTTGGCTCCATTCAACTCCCTTCCACACCATTCTACTCTTTTCTACTCTATTCTATTCTGTTCTAGCCTACTCTACTCTAATCTATTCTAATCGATTCGATTCATCACGATTTGTCTCCTTTCCTCTCCATTCGAATCGATTGGGCTTGAATTGGATCTATTCATCTATATTCTGCACTACCCGACTCTGACTATTCCACTCTACTCAACTCTACTCCATTCTACTCTTGGTATTCTCTTCTGTTCTACTCTATTCTATTCTTCTGTGCCCTTCCCTACTGAATCCCAGTCTAACCTACACTACTCTAATCTATTCAATTTAATTCGATTCCATTCAGTTTGACACCATTCGACCCGATTTGAGACAATTCGACGGGACTCGGTGAGATTCCGCGAGATTTGATGCGTTTTGGTGGGATTTGATGGAATTCGACGAGATCCGATGCAATAGGATGCAATTAAGTGTGTTTTGGCTCGATTTTGCTGGGTTCAGTTTGTCTCTATTTGGCTCGTTTCAGCTCCACTAGGCTCCATTCATCCCGAATCTGGTCTACTCGACTCGATTCGGCTCATTTTGGCCATATGTGGTCCTATTCAGCGTTATTCGGCTCTATTCAACTCTTTTCTACTCTCTGCATCTGTGTTCGAATCCATTTGACTCCATTCCACACCATTCTATTCCATTCTACACTACTGTATTCTACAAAACCCTCCCCCACCCTAGCCTATCCTAATCTAGTCTGCTCTTTTCTAGTCTCCTTTTCTATTTTCTCTATTCCATCCTATGCTACTCTACTGTATCCTAGACTAAGCTAACCTACCCTGACCTGTGCTGTTCTATTCTATTTCCTTCTATTTTCTCTGTTCCACCGTATGCTTCCCTACCCTATGCTACCCCACCGTACCATACTCTACTACTTAGGGTTACTCAATAAGGGTCCTAATTAAGGGGAGTAGTTCGGGCAAGGGTACTCCTTAAGGCAAGGGTACTAGTTCAGGCTACTACTTATGGGCAGGGCACTAGTTAAGTCCAGGCTACTAGTTAAGGCATGGGTCCTTGTTGAGGGTACTGGTTAAGGCAAGGGTACCAGTTCAGGCTACTTGTTAAGGACATACTACTAGTGAAGGCAAGGGTACTAGTGAAGACTACTGGTTAAGGCAAGGGTACTTGTTAGGACTACTAGTTAAGGCAAGGGTACTAGATTAGGCTAAGAGTTCAGGCAAGGGTACTCGTTCAGATTACTGACTTAGGGTACTCTTCAAGACTAGTTGTCTAGGCTACTGCTCTATGCCACTAGTCTAGCTGACTAGTCCAGCTTACTAGTCTAGGCTTCTACTCTAGCCTTCTCTTGCCTACTCTAATGTAGTCTACTTGCATCTACCCTAGTCTTCCTATCATAAACTACCCTACCCTAACCTATTCTAATCGATTCCATTTGATTCGATTCAAAGCATTTCGATGCGACCGGGCACCATCACACTTGAGTCGGCTCGATTCTGCAACATCAGCGCGATTCAGCTCGATTTGGCTCAAATCGCTTCAATTCAGCTCGTTTCCACTCGGTTCAGCCTTATTCGGCCCTATTTGGCTCGATTCGACTCTTTTCTACTCTATTTGTCTCTCTTCGACTCCATTTGACTCCACTCTTCTCCATTCTACGCTATTCTGTTCTACTCTACCCTACGATACTCTAATCTATTCGATTGGATGCGATTGGAAGCAATTCGGTGTGATTCATCTCGTTTTGTTTCCATTTGACTCGATTCGGCCAGAATTGGCTCTATTCAGCTATATCCTGCACTCTTTGACTCTATTTGACTCAATTCTACTCTGCTCTACTCTTGTCTGCTTTACTCTCTCTACTCTACCCTACTGTACTATATTCTATTCTGTACTATTCTGTTCTATTCTACCCACCCGCCCCTCCCCTACCCTTCCCTAATCTATTTGATTAGATTCGATGTGACGTATTTCCACGCGATTTGACGCGATTAGGCTTGAATCAGCTCGATTCAGTTCGAATCGGCTCAATTCGGCTCGACTTGGCTCCATTTCACTCCATTCGGCTCGATTAGGCTCGAATTCCATCGATTCTGCTGGATTCTGCTCAATTAGGCCTTATTTGGGCCTATTCGGCCCTATTCTGCTCTATTAGACTCTTTTGTACTCTATTCATATCTATCCGTCTCTATTGGACTCCGTTCAACTCCATTCCTCACTATTTTCCTCTCTTCTATTCTACCCTTCCCTACCCTAATCTCTTCTAATCGATTCGATGCGATTCGAAGCAACCGGACGTGATTCGTCTCGTTTTGTCTCCACTCGGCTCAATTCGGCTATGTTCTCTCTCTTTGACTCTATTCTATTCTGTTGTATTCTTTCTGTTCTGTTCTATTCTCTCCTGTTCTGTGGTACTCTATTCTATTCTACCCTACCCGACCCAACGGCACCCCACTCGAACCTACCCTACTTTAATCTATTGGATTCAATTCGATTCCGTGCAAAGCGATTTGATAGGACTTGACTGGATTCGGCAAATCTGAAGGGATTTGATGAGATTCCATGCGACTCGACGTGATTCAGTAGGATTCTCTGAGGTTTGACGCAATTCGAAGTTATTCGACATGATTCGATGGGATTCGACACGATATGAAGCGATTTGACCTTGTTTGATTCAAAACGATGTGACTCGACTCGATTCGACCTGATTCGATTCGATGCTGTTCGGTGACAGTCAGTGCGATTCTGCTTGATTCCGCTCGATTAGGTGTGATTCGGCAGTATACAGCTCTTTTCGGCTGTATTCAGCTCCATTCGTCTCTATTCAGCTTATTCGGCTCTATTCGACGGTATTCGACTCTACTCTTTTCCACTCGATTCTACTCGATTCTATTCCTTCTATTCTGTTCTAATCTCTTCTATTCCACTCTACTCTGTTCTATTCTCCCCTCCCCTCCCCTCCCCTTCTCTAATCTATACGTCTGGATTGGATTTGACGCGTTGAACGCGATTCGAGGCGATGAAGCTTGAATCGGCTCGATTCGGCTCGATTTGGCTCTATTCGGCTCAGTTAGGCTCCATTCAGCTTGTTTTGGCTTGAATCGCTTCGAATCTGCTCGATTTGGCCTTCTTCGGCCCTATTCTGCTCTATTCGACTCTTTTCTACTCTATTCGTTTCTATTTGACTCCATTCTACTCCATTCTATTCATTCCACACTATTCTACACTATTCTACTCTATTCTGCTCTACCCTACCCAACACCACCCTAATTTACTCTACTTGCTTCTACACGATTCCTCTCATTTTGTCTGCATTTGGCTCTATTCAGCTCTATTCTACTCTTCTCTACTCTATTGTATTGTTTCTACTCTGTTCTGTACTATTCTACTCTATTCTACCCTACCCTATGCTACCCAACTCTAAGGTATTGTAATCCACTTGATTGGATTTGATTCAACCCATTTCAACATGATTCGGCTCTATTTGGCTCTGTTCAAATCTATTCTACTCTACTCTATTCCCCTCTACTCTACTCTAGCCTACTCTTTTCTGTATTCGTTCTGTGTTGTTCTGTTCTATTTTGTTGTGTTCTGTTCTGTTTTATTCTATTCTACTCTATTCTACCCTACTCTAGCCTACCCGAACCTCCCCTACTCTAGTCTATTCAATTGAATTCGAGAAATTTTGACGTGACTAGGGGCCGAATCGGTGTGATTCATGTCCATTCGGCTCCATTTGTCTCGAATAGTGTCGATTCAGCTCGATTAGGCTCGATTTGGCTCCGTTAGGCTCGATTCACTGGATTCGGCTCGATTTCTCTCAATTCAGCTCGATTTGGCCCTCTCTGGCCCTCTTCGGCTCTCTTCAGCTCTTTTCTACTCTACTCGATTCCATTGCACACCATTCTACTCCATTCTACGCTCTTCTACTATTCCCTACTGCAATTGATTCGATGGGATTCGACGCCATTCGACGCGATTTGTCTCGTTTCGTCTCCATTCAGCTTGATTCGACTCTGTTCTACTCTACTCTATTCTACTCTACACTATTCTGCTCTGCTCTACCCTTTTCTACTCTATTCTATTGTATCCTTTCCATTCTCTTCTACTGTGTTCAAGTCTACTCTATTCCATCCTTCCCTAATCTAATCTATTCTACTGGATTCGATTCCACGCATCTCCATGCGATTCGGCTCAAATCGGCTCCTTTCCACTCCATTCATCCCCAATCGGCTCAAATCGGTTCGATTCAGCTCTAATCGGCTCCATTCGGCTCTAGTCAGCTCGAATAGGCTCTATTCAGCTCGATTCGGCTCTATTAGACTCTACTCAACTCTATTATCTCTTTTCGACTCCACTCGACTCCATGCTGCACCATTCTACTCCATCCTAAACTATTCTCTACTGTATTGTATTGTACTCTACCCTACTCTAGTCTATTCTAATTGATTGGATTGGATTGGATTGGAATTGATCAGATTCAATGCAATTCGACGGGATTCGACGCGATACGGCACGATTCCACGGGATTCGGTGTGATTCCTCTTGGTTTCTATCCATTTAGCTCTTTTGGGCTCTATTTGGCCCTATTCGACAATGTTTGACTCTGCTCTACTCTACTCTTCTATACTCTGCTCGTCTCGACCCTATTCTTTCAGTTCTGTTCTGTTCTGTTCTACTGCACTCTATTCTACCCTACCCTACCCTAACTTAGCCTACCGTAATCTGTTCTATGCTATTCGACACACTTGAATGGGATTCGACCTGATTCGGGTCATATGGGCTCGATTCATCTCCTTTCTGCTCCATTAAACTCGATTCGGTTCTATTCGGCTCTTTTCCACTCTATTCGGCTCTTTTTGGCAGTATTCGACTCTATTTGACTCTAGTCTACTCGATTCTTTCTGTTCTGTTCTATTCTACTCTATTCTATTCTTCTCTACCCTACCCTAACCTTACCTTCCCCACACTAATCTATTTGATTCGATTCGACACGTTTCAAACGACTCGACATGATTCATCTCGATTCACCTTGAATTTGGTCAATTCGGCTGTATTCAGCTCTGTTTGGCTCTTTTCGGCTCTCTTCAGCTCAATTTGACTCTATTCTACTGGACCCGACTCTACTTAATTCTATTCTCTTCTTTCTATTGTGTTGTGTTGTGTTGTAGTCTAGCCTCTCCTGCCGTACCCTCCTCTACTCTAATCTATTCGATTCAACGCATTTCGACGCGATTCCATGTGATTAGGCTTGAATCGGCTCGATTTAGCTCTATTTGGCTTGAATTGGGTCAATTCGTCTCGATTCTGCTCAATTCAGCATAATTAGGCTCGAGTGAACCTTATTCAGCCCTGTTTAGCTCTACTCAACCCTTTCTACTTTACTTGTCTCTATTTGGCTCCATTCAACTCCCTTCCACACCATTCTACTCTTTTCTACTCTATTCTATTCTGTTCTAGCCTACTCTACTCTAATCTATTCTAATCGATTCGATTCATCACGATTTGTCTCCTTTCCTCTCCATTCGAATCGATTGGGCTTGAATTGGATCTATTCATCTATATTCTGCACTACCCGACTCTGACTATTCCACTCTACTCAACTCTACTCCATTCTACTCTTGGTATTCTCTTCTGTTCTACTCTATTCTATTCTTCTGTGCCCTTCCCTACTGAATCCCAGTCTAACCTACACTACTCTAATCTATTCAATTTAATTCGATTCCATTCAGTTTGACACCATTCGACCCGATTTGAGACAATTCGACGGGACTCGGTGAGATTCCGCGAGATTTGATGCGTTTTGGTGGGATTTGATGGAATTCGACGAGATCCGATGCAATAGGATGCAATTAAGTGTGTTTTGGCTCGATTTTGCTGGGTTCAGTTTGTCTCTATTTGGCTCGTTTCAGCTCCACTAGGCTCCATTCATCCCGAATCTGGTCTACTAGGCTCGATTCGGCTCATTTTGGCCATATGTGGTCCTATTCAGCGTTATTCGGCTCTATTCAACTCTTTTCTACTCTCTGCATCTGTGTTCGAATCCATTTGACTCCATTCCACACCATTCTATTCCATTCTACACTACTGTATTCTACAAAACCCTCCCCCACCCTAGCCTATCCTAATCTAGTCTGCTCTTTTCTAGTCTCCTTTTCTATTTTCTCTATTCCATCCTATGCTACTCTACTGTATCCTAGACTAAGCTAACCTACCCTGACCTGTGCTGTTCTATTCTATTTCCTTCTATTTTCTCTGTTCCACCGTATGCTTCCCTACCCTATGCTACCCCACCGTACCATACTCTACTACTTAGGGTTACTCAATAAGGGTCCTAATTAAGGGGAGTAGTTCGGGCAAGGGTACTCCTTAAGGCAAGGGTACTAGTTCAGGCTACTACTTATGGGCAGGGCACTAGTTAAGTCCAGGCTACTAGTTAAGGCATGGGTCCTTGTTGAGGGTACTGGTTAAGGCAAGGGTACCAGTTCAGGCTACTTGTTAAGGACATACTACTAGTGAAGGCAAGGGTACTAGTGAAGACTACTGGTTAAGGCAAGGGTACTTGTTAGGACTACTAGTTAAGGCAAGGGTACTAGATTAGGCTAAGAGTTCAGGCAAGGGTACTCGTTCAGATTACTGACTTAGGGTACTCTTCAAGACTAGTTGTCTAGGCTACTGCTCTATGCCACTAGTCTAGCTGACTAGTCCAGCTTACTAGTCTAGGCTTCTACTCTAGCCTTCTCTTGCCTACTCTAATGTAGTCTACTTGCATCTACCCTAGTCTTCCTATCATAAACTACCCTACCCTAACCTATTCTAATCGATTCCATTTGATTCGATTCAAAGCATTTCGATGCGACCGGGCACCATCACACTTGAGTCGGCTCGATTCTGCAACATCAGCGCGATTCAGCTCGATTTGGCTCAAATCGCTTCAATTCAGCTCGTTTCCACTCGGTTCAGCCTTATTCGGCCCTATTTGGCTCGATTCGACTCTTTTCTACTCTATTTGTCTCTGTTCGACTCCATTTGACTCCACTCTTCTCCATTCTACGCTATTCTACTCTATTCTGTTCTACTCTACCCTACGATACTCCAATCTATTCGATTGGATGCGATTCGAAGCAATTTGGTGTGATTCATCTCGTTTTGTTTCCATTTGACTCGATTCGGCCAGAATTGGCTCTATTCAGCTATATCCTGCACTCTTTGACTCTATTGGACTCAATTCTACTCTGCTCTACTCTTGTCTGCTTTACTCTCTCTACTCTACCCTACTGTACTATATTCTATTCTGTACTATTCTGTTCTATTCTACCCACCCGCCCCTCCCCTCCCCTTCCCTAATCTATTTGATTAGATTCGATGTGACGTATTTCCACGCGATTTGACGCGATTAGGCTTGAATCAGCTCGATTCAGTTCGAATCGGCTCTACTCGGCTCGACTTGGCTCCATTTCACTCCATTCGGCTCGATTAGGCTCGAATTCCATCGATTCTGCTGGATTCTGCTCAATTAGGCCTTATTTGGGCCTATTCGGCCCTATTCTGCTCTATTAGACTCTTTTGTACTCTATTCATATCTATCCGTCTCTATTGGACTCCGTTCAACTCCATTCCTCACTATTTTCCTCTCTTCTATTCTACCCTTCCCTACCCTAATCTCTTCTAATCGATTCGATGCGATTCGAAGCAACCGGACGTGATTCGTCTCGTTTTGTCTCCACTCGGCTCAATTCGGCTATGTTCTCTCTCTTTGACTCTATTCTATTCTGTTGTATTCTTTCTGTTCTGTTCTATTCTCTCCTATTCTATTCTACCCTACCCGACCCAACGGCACCCCACTCGAACCTACCCTACTTTAATCTATTGGATTCAATTCGATTCCGTGCAAAGCGATTTGATAGGACTTGACTGGATTCGGCAAATCTGAAGGGATTTGATGAGATTCCATGCGACTCGACGTGATTCAGTAGGATTCTCTGAGGTTTGACGCAATTCGAAGTTATTCGACGTGATTCGATGGGATTCGACACGATATGAAGCGATTTGACCTTGTTTGATTCAAAACGATGTGACTCGACTCGATTCGACCTGATTCGATTCGACGCTGTTCGGTGACAGTCAGTGCGATTCTGCTTGATTCCGCTCGATTAGGTGTGATTCGGCAGTATACAGCTCTTTTCGGCTGTATTCAGCTCCATTCGTCTCTATTCAGCTTATTTGGCTCTATTCGACTGTATTCAACTCTACTCTTTTCCACTCGATTCTACTCGATTCTATTCCTTCTGTTCTGTTCTAATCTCTTCTATTCCACTCTACTCTGTTCTATTCTCCCCTCCCCTCCCCTCCCCTTCTCTAATCTATACGTCTGGATTGGATTTGACGCGTTGAACGCGATTCGAGGCGATGAAGCTTGAATCGGCTCGATTTGGCTCTATTCGGCTCAGTTAGGCTCCATTCAGCTTGTTTTGGCTTGAATCGCTTCGAATCTGCTCGATTTGGCCTTCTTCGGCCCTATTCTGCTCTATTCGACTCTTTTCTACTCTATTCGTTTCTATTTGACTCCATTCTACTCCATTCTATTCATTCCACACTATTCTACACTATTCTACTCTATTCTTCTCTACCCTACCCAACACCACTCTAATTTACTCTACTTGCTTCTACACGGTTCCTCTCATTTTGTCTGCATTTGGCTCTATTCAGCTCTATTCTACTCTTCTCTACTCTATTGTATTGTTTCTAGTCTGTTCTGTACTATTCTACTCTATTCTACCCTACCCTATGCTACCCAACTCTAAGGTATTGTAATCCACTTGATTGGATTTGATTCAACCCATTTCAACGCGATTCGGCTCAATTTGGCTCTGTTCAAATCTATTCTACTCTACTCTATTCCCCTCTACTCTACTCTAGCCTACTCTTTTCTGTATTCGTTCTGTGTTGTTCTGTTCTATTTTGTTGTGTTCTGTTCTGTTTTATTCTATTCTACTCTATTCTACCCTACTCTAGCCTACCCGAACCTCCCCTACTCTAGTCTATTCAATTGAATTCGAGAAATTTTGACGTGACTAGGGGCCGAATCGGTGTGATTCATGTCCATTCGGCTCCATTTGTCTCGAATAGTGTCGATTCAGCTCGATTAGGCTCGATTTGGCTCCGTTAGGCTCGATTCACTGGATTCGGCTCGATTTCTCTCAATTCAGCTCGATTTGGCCCTCTCTGGCCCTCTTCGGCTCTCTTCAGCTCTTTTCTACTCTACTCGATTCCATTGCACACCATTCTACTCCATTCTACGCTCTTCTACTATTCCCTACTGTAATTGATTCGATGGGATTCGACGCCATTCGACGCGATTTGTCTCGTTTCGTCTCCATTCAGCTTGATTCGACTCTGTTCTACTCTACTCTCTTCTACTCTACACTATTCTGCTCTGCTCTACCCTTTTCTACTCTATTCTATTGTATCCTTTCCATTCTCTTCTACTGTGTTCAAGTCTACTCTATTCCATCCTACCCTAATCTAATCTATTCTACTGG
Organism: Loxodonta africana; assembly: GCF_030014295.1. Classification (NCBI taxonomy): domain Eukaryota; kingdom Metazoa; phylum Chordata; class Mammalia; order Proboscidea; family Elephantidae; genus Loxodonta; species Loxodonta africana. The sequence goes on along the minus strand of NW_026974898.1, from coordinate 409,707 downwards.
ATTCGATTCCACGCATCTCCATGCGATTCGGCTCAAATTGGCTCCTTTCCACTCCATTCATCCCCAATCGGCTCAAATCGGTTCGATTCAGCTCTAATCGGCTCCATTCGGCTCTAGTCAGCTCGAATAGGCTCTATTCAGCTCGATTCGGCTCTATTAGACTCTACTCAACTCTATTATCTCTTTTCGACTCCACTCGACTCCATGCTGCACCATTCTACTCCATCCTAAACTATTCTCTACTCTATTGTATTCTACTCTCCCCTACTGTAGTCTATTCTAATTGACTGGATTGGATTGGATTGGAATTGATCAGATTCAATGCAATTCGACGGGATTCGACGCGATACGGCACGATTCCACGGGATTCGGCGTGATTCGTCTTGGTTTCTATCCATTTAGCTCTTTTGGGCTCTATTTGGCTCTATTCGGCAATGTTCGACTCTACTCTACTCTACTCTTCTATACTCTGCTCTTCTCGACCCTATTCTTTCAGTTCTGTTCTCTTCTGTTCTGTTCTACTGCACTCTATTCTACCCTACCCTACCCTAACTTAGCCTACTGTAATCTGTTCTATGCTATTCGACACACTTGAATGGGATTCGACCTGATTCGGGTCATATCGGCTCGATTCATCTCCTTTCTGCTCCATTAAACTCGATTCGGTTCTATTCGGCTCTTTTCCCCTCTATTCGGCTCTTTTTGGCAGTATTCGACTCTATTTGACTCTAGTCGACTCGATTCTTTCTGTTCTGTTCTATTCTACTCTATTCTATTCTTCTCTACCCTACCCTAACCCTACCTTCCCCACACTAATCTATTTGATTCGATTCGACACATTTCAAACGACTCGACATGATTCATCTCGATTCACCTTGAATTTGGTCAATTCGGCTGTATTCAGCTCTGTTTGGCTCTTTTCGGCTCTCTTCAACTCGATTTGACTCTATTCTACTGGACCCGACTCTACTTAATTCTATTCTCTTCTTTCTATTGTGTTGTGTTGTGTTGTAGTCTAGCCTCTGCTACCGTACCCTTCTCTACTCTAATCTATTCGATTCAACGCATTTTGACGCGATTCCATGTGATTAGGCTTGAATCGGCTCGATTTAGCTCTATTTGGCTTGAATTGGGTCAATTCGTCTCGATCCTGCTCAATTCAGCATAATTAGGCTCCAGTGAACCTTATTCAGCCCTGTTCGGCTCTACTCAACTCTTTCTACTTTATTTGTCTCTATTTGGCTCCATTCAACTCCATTCCACACCACTCTACTCTTTTCTACTCTATTCTATTCTGTTCTACCCTACCCTACTCTAATCTATTCTAATCGATTCGATTCATCACGATTTGTCTCCTTTCCTCTCCATTCGAATCGATTCGGCTTGAATTGGATCTATTCATCTATATTCTGCACTACCCGACTCTGACTATTCCACTCTACTCAACTCTACTCCGTTCTACTCTTGGTATTCTCTTCTGTTCTACTCTATTCTATTCTTCTGTGCCCTTCCCTACTGAATCCCAGTCTAACCTACACTACTCTAATCTATTCAATTTAATTCAATTCCATTCAGTTTGACACCATTCGACCCGATTTGAGACAATTCGACGGGATTCGGTGAGATTCCGCGAGATTTGATGCGTTTTGGTGGGATTTGATGGAATTCGACGAGATCCGATGCAATAGGATGCAATTAAGTGTGTTTTGGCTCGATTTTGCTGGGTTCAGTTTGTCTCTATTTGGCTCATTTCAGCTCCACTAGGCTCCATTCATCCCGAATCTGGTCGACTCGACTCGATTCGGCTCATTTTGGCCATATTTGGTCCTATTCAGCGTTATTCGGCTCTATTCAACTCTTTTCTACTCTCTGCATCTGTGTTCGAATCCATTTGACTCCATTCCACACCATTCTATTCCGTTCTACACTACTGTTCTACAAAACCCTCCCCCACCCTAGCCTATCCTAATCTAGTCTGCTCTTTTCTAGTCTCCTTTTCTATTTTCTCGATTCCATCCTATGCTACTCTACCATACCCTGCACTAAGCTAACGTACCCTGACCTATGCTGTTCTATTCTATTTCCTTCTATTTTCTCTGTTCCACCGTATGCTTCCCTACCCTATGCTACCCCACCGTACCATACTCTACTACTTAGGGTTACTCAATAAGGGTCCTAATTAAGAGGAGTAGTTCGGGCAAGGGTACTCCTTAAGGCAAGTGTACTAGTTCAGGCTACTAGTTAAGGCCAGGGTACTAGTTAAGGCCAGGCTACTAGTTAAGGCATGGGTACTTGTTGAGGGTACTGGTTAAGGCAAGGGTACCAGTTCAGGCTACTTGTTAAGGACGTACTACTAGTGAAGGCAAGGGTACTAGTGAAGACTACTGGTTAAGGCAAGGGTACTTGTTAGGACTACTAGTTAAGGCAAGGGTACTAGATTAGGCTAAGAGTTCAGGCAAGGGTACTCGTTCAGATTACTGACTTAGGGTACTCTTCAAGACTAGTTGTCTAGGCTACTGCTCTATGCCACTAGTCTAGCTGACTAGTCCAGCTTACTAGTCTAGGCTTCTACTCTAGCCTTCTCTTGTCTACTCTAATGTAGTCTACTTGCATCTACCCTAGTCTTCCTATCATAAACTACCCTACCCTAACCTATTCTAATCGATTCCATTTGATTCGATTCAAAGCATTTCGATGCGACCGGACACCATCACGCTTGAGTCGGCTCGATTCCGCAACATCAGCTCGATTCAGCTCGATTTGGCTCGAATCGCTTCAATTCAGCTCGTTTCCACTCGGTTCAGCCTTATTCGGCCCTATTTGGCTCGATTCGACTCTTTTCTACTCTATTTGTCTCTGTTCGACTCCATTTGACTCCACTCTTCTCCATTCTACGCTATTCTACTCTATTCTGTTCTACTCTACCCTACGATACTCCAATCTATTCGATTGGATGCGATTCGAAGCAATTTGGTGTGATTCATCTCGTTTTGTTTCCATTTGACTCGATTCGGCCAGAATTGGCTCTATTCAGCTATATCCTGCACTCTTTGACTCTATTGGACTCAATTCTACTCTGCTCTACTCTTGTCTGCTTTACTCTCTCTACTCTACCCTACTGTACTATATTCTATTCTGTACTATTCTGTTCTATTCTACCCACCCGCCCCTCCCCTCCCCTTCCCTAATCTATTTGATTAGATTCGATGTGACGTATTTCCACGCGATTTGACGCGATTAGGCTTGAATCAGCTCGATTCAGTTCGAATCGGCTCTATTCGGCTCGACTTGGCTCCATTTCACTCCATTCGGCTCGATTAGGCTCGAATTCCATCGATTCTGCTGGATTCTGCTCAATTAGGCCTTATTTGGGCCTATTCGGCCCTATTCTGCTCTATTAGACTCTTTTGTACTCTATTCATATCTATCCGTCTCTATTGGACTCCGTTCAACTCCATTCCTCACTATTTTCCTCTCTTCTATTCTACCCTTCCCTACCCTAATCTCTTCTAATCGATTCGATTTGATTTGACGCGATTCGAAGCAACCGGACGTGATTCGTCTCGTTTTGTCTCCACTCGGCTCAATTCGGCTATGTTCTCTCTCTTTGACTCTATTCTATTCTGTTGTATTCTTTCTGTTCTGTTCTATTCTCTCCTATTCTGTTGTACTCTATTCTATTCTACCCTACCCGACCCAACGGCACCCCACCCGAACCTACCCTACTTTAATCTATTGGATTCAATTCGATTCCGTGCAAAGCGATTTGATAGGACTTGACTGGATTCGGCAAGATCTGAAGGGATTTGATGAGATTCCATGCGACTCGACGTGATTCAGTAGGATTCTCTGAGGTTTGACGCAATTCGAAGTTATTCGACGTGATTCGATGGGATTCGACACGATATGAAGCGATTTGACCTTGTTTGATTCAAAACGATGTGACTCGACTCGATTCGACCTGATTCGATTCGACGCTGTTCGGTGACAGTCAGTGCGATTCTGCTTGATTCCGCTCGATTAGGTGTGATTCGGCAGTATACAGCTCTTTTCGGCTGTATTCAGCTCCATTCGTCTCTATTCAGCTTATTCGGCTCTATTCGACTGTATTCGACTCTACTCTTTTCCACTCGATTCTACTCGATTCTATTCCTTCTATTCTGTTCTAATCTCTTCTATTCCACTCTACTCTGTTCTATTCTCCCCTCCCCTCCCCTCCCCTTCTCTAATCTATACGTCTGGATTGGATTTGACGCGTTGAACGCGATTCGAGGCGATGAAGCTTGAATCGGCTCGATTCGGCTCGATTTGGCTCTATTCGGCTCAGTTAGGCTCCATTCAGCTTGTTTTGGCTTCAATCGCTTCGAATCTGCTCGATTTGGCCTTCTTCGGCCCTATTCTGCTCTATTCGACTCTTTTCTACTCTATTCGTTTCTACTTGACTCCATTCTACTCCATTCTATTCATTCCACACTATTCTACTTTATTCTGCTCTACCCTACCCAACACCACTCTAATTTACTCTACTTGCTTCTACACGATTCCTCTCATTTTGTCTGCATTTGGCTCTATTCAGCTCTATTCTACTCTTCTCTACTCTATTGTATTGTTTCTACTCTGTTCTGTACTATTCTACTCTATTCTACCCTACCCTGTGCTACCCAACTCTAAGGTATTGTAATCCACTTGATTGGATTTGATTCAACCCATTTCAACGCGATTCAGCTCAATTTGGCTCTGTTCAAATCTATTCTACTCTACTCTATTCCCCTCTACTCCACTCTAGCTTACTCTTTTCTGTAGTCGTTCTGTGTTGTTCTGTTCTATTTTGTTGTGTTCTGTTCTGTTTTATTCTATTCTACTCTATTCTACCCTACTCTAGCCTACCCGAACCTCCCCTACTCTAGTCTATTCAATTGAATTCGAGAAATTTTGACGCGACTAGGGGCCGAATCGGTGTGATTCACGTCCATTGGGCTCCATTTGTCTCGAATAGTGTCGATTCAGCTTGATTAGGCTCGATTTGGCTCCATTAGGCTCGATTCACTGGATTCGGCTCGATTTCGCTCAATTCAGCTCGATTTGGCCCTCTTTGGCCCTATTCGGCTCTCTTCAGCTCTTTTCTACTCTACTCGATTCCATTGCACACCATTCTACTCCATTCTATGCTATTCTACTATACCCTACTGTAATTGATTCGATGGGATTCGACGCCATTCGACGCGATTTGTCTCGTTTCGTCTCCATTCAGCTTGATTCGACTCTGTTCTACTCTATTCTACTCTACACTATTCTGCTCTGCTCTACCCTTTTCTACTCTATTCTATTGTATCCTTTCCATTCTCTTCTACTGTGTTCTAGTCTACTCTATTCCATCCTACCCTAATCTAATCTATTCTACTGGATTCGATTCCACGCATCTCCATGCGATTCGGCTCAAATCGGCTCCTTTCCACTCCATTCATCCCCAATCGGCTCAAATCGGTTCGATTCAGCTCTAATCGGCTCCATTCGGCTCTAGTCAGCTCGAATAGGCTCTATTCAGCTCGATTCGGCTCTATTAGACTCTACTCAACTCTATTATCTCTTTTCGACTCCACTCGACTCCATGCTACACCATTCTACTCCATCCTAAACTATTCTCTACTGTATTGTATTGTACTCTACCCTACTCTAGTCTATTCTAATTGATTGGATTGGATTGGATTGGAATTGATCAGATTCAATGCAATTCGACGGGATTCGACGCGAAACGGCACGATTCCAACGGGATTCAGTGTGATTCGTCTTGGTTTCTATCCATTTAGCTCTTTTGGGCTCTATTTGGCTCTATTCGGCAATGTTCGACTCTACTCTACTCTACTCTTCTATACTCTGCTCTTCCCGACCCTATTCTTTCAGTTCTGTTCTCTTCTGTTCTGTTCTACTGCACTCTATTCTACCCTACCCTACCCTAACTTAGCCTACTGTAATCTGTTCTATGCTATTCGACACACTTGAATGGGATTCGACCTGATTCGGGTCATATCGGCTCGATTCATCTCCTTTCTGCTCCATTAAACTCGATTCGGTTCTATTCGGCTCTTTTCCACTCTATTCGGCTCTTTTTGGCAGTATTCGACTCTATTTGAGTCTAGTCGACTCGATTCTTTCTGTTCTGTTCTATTCTACTCTATTCTATTTTTCTCTACCCTACCCTAACCTTACCTTCCCCACACTAATCTATTTGATTCGATTCGACACATTTCAAACGACTCGACATGATTCATCTCGATTCACCTTGAATTTGGTCAATTCAGCTGTATTCAGCTCTGTTTGGCTCTTTTCGGCTCTCTTCAGCTCAATTTGACTCTATTCTACTGGACCCGACTCTACTTAATTCTATTCTCTTCTTTCTATTGTGTTCTGTTGTGTTGTAGTCTAGCCTCTCCTGCCGTACCCTCCTCTACTCTAATCTATTCGATTCAACGCATTTCGACGCGATTCCATGTGATTAGGCTTGAATCGGCTCGATTTAGCTCTATTTGGCTTGAATTGGGTCAATTCGTCTCGATTCTGCTCAATTCAGCATAATTAGGCTCGAGTGAACCTTATTCAGCCCTGTTCAGCTCTACTCAACCCTTTCTACTTTATTTGTCTCTATTTGGCTCCATTCAACTCCCTTCCACACCATTCTACTCTTTTCTACTCTATTCTATTCTGTTCTAGCCTACTCTACTCTAATCTATTCTAATCGATTCGATTCATCACGATTTGTCTCCTTTCCTCTCCATTCGAATCGATTCGGCTTGAATTGGATCTATTCATCTATATTCTGCACTACCCGACTCTGACTATTCCACTCTACTCAACTCTACTCCGTTCTACTCTTGGTATTCTCTTCTGTTCTACTCTATTCTATTCTTCTGTGCCCTTCCCTACTGAATCCCAGTCTAACCTACACTACTCTAATCTATTCAATTTAATTCGATTCCATTCAGTTTGACACCATTCGACCCGATTTGAGACAATTCGACGGGATTCGGTGAGATTCCGCGAGATTTGATGCGTTTTGGTGGGATTTGATGGAATTCGACGAGATCCGATGCAATAGGATGCAATTAAGTGTGTTTTGGCTCGATTTTGCTGGGTTCAGTTTGTCTCTATTTGGCTCGTTTCAGCTCCACTAGGCTCCATTCATCCCGAATCTGGTCGACTCGACTCGATTCGGCTCATTTTGGCCATATGTGGTCCTATTCAGCGTTATTCGGCTCTATTCAACTCTTTTCTACTCTCTGCATCTGTGTTCGAATCCATTTGACTCCATTCCACACCATTCTATTCCATTCTACACTACTGTACTCTACAAAACCCTCCCCCACCCTACTCTATCCTAATCTAGTCTGCTCTTTTCTAGTCTCCTTTTCTATTTTCTCTATTCCATCCTATGCTACTCTACCATATCCTACACTAAGCTAACCTACCCTGACCTGTGCTGTTCTATTCTATTTCCTTCTATTTTCTCTGTTCCACCGTATGCTTCCCTACCCTATGCTACCCCACCGTACCATAGTCTACTACTTAGGGTTACTCAATAAGGGTCCTAATTAAGGGGAGTAGTTTGGGCAAGGGTACTCCTTAAGGCAAGGGTACTAGTTCAGGCTACTAGTTATGGGCAGGGCACTAGTTAAGGCCAGGCTACTAGTTAAGGCATGGGTACTTGTTGAGGGTACTGGTTAAGGCAAGGGTACCAGTTCAGGCTACTTGTTAAGGACATACTACTAGTGAAGGCAAGGGTACTAGTGAAGACTACTGGTTAAGGCAAGGGTACTTGTTAGGACTACTAGTTAAGGCAAGGGTACTAGATTAGGCTACGTGTTCAGGCAAGGGTACTCGTTCAGATTACTGACTTAGGGTACTATTCAAGACGAGTTGTCTTGGCTACTGCTCTATGCCACTAGTCTAGCTGACTAGTCCAGCTTACTAGTCTAGGCTTCTACTCTAGCCTTCTCTTGTCTACTCTAATGTAGTCTACTTGCATCTACCCTAGTCTTCCTATCATAAACTACCCTACCCTAACCTATTCTAATTGATTCCATTTGATTCGATTCAAAGCATTTCGATGCGACCGGACACCATCACTCTTGAGTTGGCTCGATTCTGCAACATCAGCGCGATTCAGCTCGATTTGGCTCCAATCGCTTCAATTCAGCTCGTTTCCACTCGGTTCAGCCTTATTCGGCCCTATTTGGCTCGATTCGACTCTTTTCTACTCTATTTGTCTCTGTTCGACTCCATTTGACTCCACTCTTCTCCATTCTACGCTATTCTGTTCTACTCTACCCTACGATACTCTAATCTATTCGATTGCATGTGATTCGAAGCAATTCGGTGTGATTCATCTCGTTTTGTTTCCATTTGACTCGATTCGGCCAGAATTGGCTCTATTCAGCTATATCCTGCACTCTTTGACTCTATTTGACTCAATTCTACTCTGCTCTACTTTTGTCTGCTTTACTCTCTCTACTCTACCCTACTGTACTATATTCTATTCTGTACTATTCTGTTCTATTCTACCCACCCGCCCCTCCCCTCCCCTTCCCTAATCTATTTGATTAGATTCGATGTGACGTATTTCCACGCGATTTGACGCGATTAGGCTTGAATCAGCTCGATTCAGTTCGAATCGGCTCTGTTCGGCTCGACTTGGCTCCATTTCACTCCATTCGGCTCGATTAGGCTCGAATTCCATCGATTCTGCTGGATTCTGCTCAATTAGGCCTTAGTTGGGCCTATTCGGCCCTATTCTGCTCTATTAGACTCTTTTGTACTCTATTCATATCTATCCGTCTCTATTGGACTCCGTTCAACTCCATTCCTCACTATTTTCCTCTCTTCTATTCTACCCTTCCCTACCCTAATCTCTTCTAATCGATTCGATTTGATTTGACGCGATTCGAAGCAACCGGACGTGATTCGTCTCGTTTTGTCTCCACTCGGCTCAATTCGGCTATGTTCTCTCTCTTTGACTCTATTCTATTCTGTTGTATTCTTTCTGTTCTGTTCTATTCTCTCCTGTTCTGTGGTACTCTATTCTATTCTACCCTACCCGACCCAACGGCACCCCACCCGAACCTACCCTACTTTAATCTGTTGGATTCAATTCGATTCCGTGCAAAGCGATTTGATAGGACCTGACTGGATTCGGCAAGATCTGAAGGGATTTGATGAGATTCCATGCGACTCGACGTGATTCAGTAGGATTCTCTGAGGTTTGACGCAATTCGAAGTTATTCGACGTGATTCGATGGGATTCGACACGATATGAAGCGATTTGACCTTGTTTGATTCAAAACGATGTGACTCGACTCGATTCGACCTGATTCGATTCGACGCTGTTCGGTGACAGTCAGTGCGATTCTGCTTGATTCCGCTCGATTAGGTGTGATTCGGCAGTATACAGCTCTTTTCGGCTGTATTCAGCTCCATTCGTCTCTATTCAGCTTATTCGGCTCTATTCGACTGTATTCGACTCTACTCTTTTCCACTCGATTCTACTCGATTCTATTCCTTCTATTCTGTTCTAATCTCTTCTATTCCACTCTACTCTGTTCTATTCTCCCCTCCCCTCCCCTTCTCTAATCTATACGTCTGGATTGGATTTGACGCGTTGAACGCGATTCGAGGCGATGAAGCTTGAATCGGCTCGATTCGGCTCGATTTGGCTCTATTCGGCTCAGTTAGGCTCCATTCAGCTTGTTTTGGCTTCAATCGCTTCGAATCTGCTCGATTTGGCCTTCTTCGGCCCTATTCTGCTCTATTCGACTCTTTTCTACTCTATTCGTTTCTACTTGACTCCATTCTACTCCATTCTATTCATTCCACACTATTCTACTTTATTCTGCTCTACCCTACCCAACACCACTCTAATTTACTCTACTTGCTTCTACACGATTCCTCTCATTTTGTCTGCATTTGGCTCTATTCAGCTCTATTCTACTCTTCTCTACTCTATTGTATTGTTTCTACTCTGTTCTGTACTATTCTACTCTATTCTACCCTACCCTGTGCTACCCAACTCTAAGGTATTGTAATCCACTTGATTGGATTTGATTCAACCCATTTCAACGCGATTCAGCTCAATTTGGCTCTGTTCAAATCTATTCTACTCTACTCTATTCCCCTCTACTCCACTCTAGCTTACTCTTTTCTGTAGTCGTTCTGTGTTGTTCTGTTCTATTTTGTTGTGTTCTGTTCTGTTTTATTCTATTCTACTCTATTCTACCCTACTCTAGCCTACCCGAACCTCCCCTACTCTAGTCTATTCAATTGAATTCGAGAAATTTTGACGCGACTAGGGGCCGAATCGGTGTGATTCATGTCCATTGGGCTCCATTTGTCTCGAATAGTGTCGATTCAGCTTGATTAGGCTCGATTTGGCTCCATTAGGCTCGATTCACTGGATTCGGCTCGATTTCGCTCAATTCAGCTCGATTTGGCCCTCTTTGGCCCTATTCGGCTCTCTTCAGCTCTTTTCTACTCTACTCGATTCCATTGCACACCATTCTACTCCATTCTATGCTATTCTACTATACCCTACTGTAATTGATTCGATGGGATTCGACGCCATTCGACGCGATTTGTCTCGTTTCGTCTCCATTCAGCTTGATTCGACTCTGTTCTACTCTATTCTACTCTACACTATTCTGCTCTGCTCTACCCTTTTCTACTCTATTCTATTGTATCCTTTCCATTCTCTTCTACTGTGTTCTAGTCTACTCTATTCCATCCTACCCTAATCTAATCTATTCTACTGGATTCGATTCCACGCATCTCCATGCGATTCGGCTCAAATCGGCTCCTTTCCACTCCATTCATCCCCAATCGGCTCAAATCGGTTCGATTCAGCTCTAATCGGCTCCATTCGGCTCTAGTCAGCTCGAATAGGCTCTATTCAGCTCGATTCGGCTCTATTAGACTCTACTCAACTCTATTATCTCTTTTCGACTCCACTCGACTCCATGCTACACCATTCTACTCCATCCTAAACTATTCTCTACTGTATTGTATTGTACTCTACCCTACTCTAGTCTATTCTAATTGATTGGATTGGATTGGATTGGAATTGATCAGATTCAATGCAATTCGACGGGATTCGACGCGAAACGGCACGATTCCAACGGGATTCAGTGTGATTCGTCTTGGTTTCTATCCATTTAGCTCTTTTGGGCTCTATTTGGCTCTATTCGGCAATGTTCGACTCTACTCTACTCTACTCTTCTATACTCTGCTCTTCCCGACCCTATTCTTTCAGTTCTGTTCTCTTCTGTTCTGTTCTACTGCACTCTATTCTACCCTACCCTACCCTAACTTAGCCTACTGTAATCTGTTCTATGCTATTCGACACACTTGAATGGGATTCGACCTGATTCGGGTCATATCGGCTCGATTCATCTCCTTTCTGCTCCATTAAACTCGATTCGGTTCTATTCGGCTCTTTTCCACTCTATTCGGCTCTTTTTGGCAGTATTCGACTCTATTTGAGTCTAGTCGACTCGATTCTTTCTGTTCTGTTCTATTCTACTCTATTCTATTTTTCTCTACCCTACCCTAACCTTACCTTCCCCACACTAATCTATTTGATTCGATTCGACACATTTCAAACGACTCGACATGATTCATCTCGATTCACCTTGAATTTGGTCAATTCAGCTGTATTCAGCTCTGTTTGGCTCTTTTCGGCTCTCTTCAGCTCAATTTGACTCTATTCTACTGGACCCGACTCTACTTAATTCTATTCTCTTCTTTCTATTGTGTTCTGTTGTGTTGTAGTCTAGCCTCTCCTGCCGTACCCTCCTCTACTCTAATCTATTCGATTCAACGCATTTCGACGCGATTCCATGTGATTAGGCTTGAATCGGCTCGATTTAGCTCTATTTGGCTTGAATTGGGTCAATTCGTCTCGATTCTGCTCAATTCAGCATAATTAGGCTCGAGTGAACCTTATTCAGCCCTGTTCAGCTCTACTCAACCCTTTCTACTTTATTTGTCTCTATTTGGCTCCATTCAACTCCCTTCCACACCATTCTACTCTTTTCTATTCTGTTCTAGCCTACTCTACTCTAATCTATTCTAATCGATTCGATTCATCACGATTTGTCTCCTTTCCTCTCCATTCGAATCGATTGGGCTTGAATTGGATCTATTCATCTATATTCTGCACTACCCGACTCTGACTATTCCACTCTACTCAACTCTACTCCGTTCTACTCTTGGTATTCTCTTCTGTTCTACTCTATTCTATTCTTCTGTGCCCTTCCCTACTGAATCCCAGTCTAACCTACACTACTCTAATCTATTCAATTTAATTCGATTCCATTCAGTTTGACACCATTCGACCCGATTTGAGACAATTCGACGGGATTCGGTGAGATTCCGCGAGATTTGATGCGTTTTGGTGGGATTTGATGGAATTCGACGAGATCCGATGCAATAGGATGCAATTAAGTGTGTTTTGGCTCGATTTTGCTGGGTTCAGTTTGTCTCTATTTGGCTCGTTTCAGCTCCACTAGGCTCCATTCATCCCGAATCTGGTCGACTCGACTCGATTCGGCTCATTTTGGCCATATGTGGTCCTATTCAGCGTTATTCGGCTCTATTCAACTCTTTTCTACTCTCTGCATCTGTGTTCGAATCCATTTGACTCCATTCCACACCATTCTATTCCATTCTACACTACTGTACTCTACAAAACCCTGCCCCACCCTACCCTATCCTAATCTAGTCTGCTCTTTTCTAGTCTCCTTTTCTATTTTCTCTATTCCATCCTATGCTACTCTACCATATCCTACACTAAGCTAACCTACCCTGACCTGTGCTGTTCTATTCTATTTCCTTCTATTTTCTCTGTTCCACCGTATGCTTCCCTACCCTATGCTACCCCACCGTACCATAGTCTACTACTTAGGGTTACTCAATAAGGGTCCTAATTAAGGGGAGTAGTTTGGGCAAGGGTACTCCTTAAGGCAAGGGTACTAGTTCAGGCTACTAGTTATGGGCAGGGCACTAGTTAAGGCCAGGCTACTAGTTAAGGCATGGGTACTTGTTGAGGGTACTGGTTAAGGCAAGGGTACCAGTTCAGGCTACTTGTTAAGGACATACTACTAGTGAAGGCAAGGGTACTAGTGAAGACTACTGGTTAAGGCAAGGGTACTTGTTAGGACTACTAGTTAAGGCAAGGGTACTAGATTAGGCTACGTGTTCAGGCAAGGGTACTCGTTCAGATTACTGACTTAGGGTACTATTCAAGACGAGTTGTCTTGGCTACTGCTCTATGCCACTAGTCTAGCTGACTAGTCCAGCTTACTAGTCTAGGCTTCTACTCTAGCCTTCTCTTGTCTACTCTAATGTAGTCTACTTGCATCTACCCTAGTCTTCCTATCATAAACTACCCTACCCTAACCTATTCTAATTGATTCCATTTGATTCGATTCAAAGCATTTCGATGCGACCGGACACCATCACTCTTGAGTTGGCTCGATTCTGCAACATCAGCGCGATTCAGCTCGATTTGGCTCCAATCGCTTCAATTCAGCTCGTTTCCACTCGGTTCAGCCTTATTCGGCCCTATTTGGCTCGATTCGACTCTTTTCTACTCTATTTGTCTCTGTTCGACTCCATTTGACTCCACTCTTCTCCATTCTACGCTATTCTGTTCTACTCTACCCTACGATACTCTAATCTATTCGATTGCATGTGATTCGAAGCAATTCGGTGTGATTCATCTCGTTTTGTTTCCATTTGACTCGATTCGGCCAGAATTGGCTCTATTCAGCTATATCCTGCACTCTTTGACTCTATTTGACTCAATTCTACTCTGCTCTACTTTTGTCTGCTTTACTCTCTCTACTCTACCCTACTGTACTATATTCTATTCTGTACTATTCTGTTCTATTCTACCCACCCGCCCCTCCCCTCCCCTTCCCTAATCTATTTGATTAGATTCGATGTGACGTATTTCCACGCGATTTGACGCGATTAGGCTTGAATCAGCTCGATTCAGTTCGAATCGGCTCTGTTCGGCTCGACTTGGCTCCATTTCACTCCATTCGGCTCGATTAGGCTCGAATTCCATCGATTCTGCTGGATTCTGCTCAATTAGGCCTTAGTTGGGCCTATTCGGCCCTATTCTGCTCTATTAGACTCTTTTGTACTCTATTCATATCTATCCGTCTCTATTGGACTCCGTTCAACTCCATTCCTCACTATTTTCCTCTCTTCTATTCTACCCTTCCCTACCCTAATCTCTTCTAATCGATTCGATTTGATTTGACGCGATTCGAAGCAACCGGACGTGATTCGTCTCGTTTTGTCTCCACTCGGCTCAATTCGGCTATGTTCTCTCTCTTTGACTCTATTCTATTCTGTTGTATTCTTTCTGTTCTGTTCTATTCTCTCCTGTTCTGTGGTACTCTATTCTATTCTACCCTACCCGACCCAACGGCACCCCACCCGAACCTACCCTACTTTAATCTGTTGGATTCAATTCGATTCCGTGCAAAGCGATTTGATAGGACCTGACTGGATTCGGCAAGATCTGAAGGGATTTGATGAGATTCCATGCGACTCGACGTGATTCAGTAGGATTCTCTGAGGTTTGACTCAATTCGAAGTTATTCGACGTGATTCGATGGGATTCGACACGATATGAAGCGATTTGACCTTGTTTGATTCAAAACGATGTGACTCGACTCGATTCGACCTGATTCGATTCGACGCTGTTCGGTGACAGTCAGTGCGATTCTGCTTGATTCCGCTCGATTAGGTGTGATTCGGCAGTATACAGCTCTTTTCGGCTGTATTCAGCTCCATTCGTCTCTATTCAGCTTATTCGGCTCTATTCGACTGTATTCGACTCTACTCTTTTCCACTCGATTCTACTCGATTCTATTCCTTCTATTCTGTTCTAATCTCTTCTATTCCACTCTACTCTGTTCTATTCTCCCCTCCCCTCCCCTCCCCTTCTCTAATCTATACGTCTGGATTGGATTTGACGCGTTGAACGCGATTCGAGGCGATGAAGCTTGAATCGGCTCGATTCGGCTCGATTTGGCTCTATTCGGCTCAGTTAGGCTCCATTCAGCTTGTTTTGGCTTCAATCGCTTCGAATCTGCTCGATTTGGCCTTCTTCGGCCCTATTCTGCTCTATTCGACTCTTTTCTACTCTATTCGTTTCTACTTGACTCCATTCTACTCCATTCTATTCATTCCACACTATTCTACTTTATTCTGCTCTACCCTACCCAACACCACTCTAATTTACTCTACTTGCTTCTACACGATTCCTCTCATTTTGTCTGCATTTGGCTCTATTCAGCTCTATTCTACTCTTCTCTACTCTATTGTATTGTTTCTACTCTGTTCTGTACTATTCTACTCTATTCTACCCTACCCTGTGCTACCCAACTCTAAGGTATTGTAATCCACTTGATTGGATTTGATTCAACCCATTTCAACGCGATTCAGCTCAATTTGGCTCTGTTCAAATCTATTCTACTCTACTCTATTCCCCTCTACTCCACTCTAGCTTACTCTTTTCTGTAGTCGTTCTGTGTTGTTCTGTTCTATTTTGTTGTGTTCTGTTCTGTTTTATTCTATTCTACTCTATTCTACCCTACTCTAGCCTACCCGAACCTCCCCTACTCTAGTCTATTCAATTGAATTCGAGAAATTTTGACGTGACTAGGGGCCGAATCGGTGTGATTCATGTCCATTCGGCTCCATTTGTCTCGAATAGTGTCGATTCAGCTTGATTAGGCTCGATTTGGCTCCATTAGGCTCGATTCACTGGATTCGGCTCGATTTCGCTCAATTCAGCTCGATTTGGCCCTCTTTGGCCCTCTTCGGCTCTCTTCAGCTCTTTTCTACTCTACTCGATTCCATTGCACACCATTCTACTCCATTCTATGCTATTCTACTATACCCTACTGTAATTGATTCGATGGGATTCGACGCCATTCGACGCGATTTGTCTCGTTTCGTCTCCATTCAGCTTGATTCGACTCTGTTCTACTCTCTTCTACTCTACACTATTCTGCTCTGCTCTACCCTTTTCTACTCTATTCTATTGTATCCTTTCCATTCTCTTCTACTGTGTTCTAGTCTACTCTATTCCATCCTACCCTAATCTAATCTATTCTACTGGATTCGATTCCACGCATCTCCATGCGATTCGGCTCAAATCGGCTCCTTTCCACTCCATTCATCCCCAATCGGCTCAAATCGGTTCGATTCAGCTCTAATCGGCTCCATTCGGCTCTAGTCAGCTCGAATAGGCTCTATTCAGCTCGATTCGGCTCTATTAGACTCTACTCAACTCTATTATCTCTTTTCGACTCCACTCGACTCCATGCTACACCATTCTACTCCATCCTAAACTATTCTCTACTGTATTGTATTGTACTCTACCTTACTGTAGTCTATTCTAATTGATTGGATTGGATTGGATTGGAATTGATCAGATTCAATGCAATTCGACGGGATTCGACGCGAAACGGCACGATTCCAACGGGATTCAGTGTGATTCGTCTTGGTTTCTATCCATTTAGCTCTTTTGGGCTCTATTTGGCTCTATTCGGCAATGTTCGACTCTGGTCTACTCTACTCTTCTATACTCTGCTCGTCTCGACCCTATTCTTTCAGTTCTGTTCTCTTCTGTTCTGTTCTACTGCACTCTATTCTACCCTACCCTACCCTAACTTAGCCTACTGTAATCTGTTCTATGCTATTCGACACACTTGAATGGGATTCGACCTGATTCGGGTCATATCGGCTCGATTCATCTCCTTTCTGCTCCATTAAACTCGATTCGGTTCTATTCGGCTCTTTTCCACTCTATTCGGCTCTTTTTGGCAGTATTCGACTCTATTTGACTCTAGTCGACTCGATTCTTTCTGTTCTGTTCTATTCTACTCTATTCTATTTTTCTCTGCCCTACCCTAACCTTACCTTCCCCACACTAATCTATTTGATTCGATTCGACACATTTCAAACGACTCGACATGATTCATCTCGATTCACCTTGAATTTGGTCAATTCAGCTGTATTCAGCTCTGTTTGGCTCTTTTCGGCTCTCTTCAGCTCAATTTGACTCTATTCTACTGGACCCGACTCTACTTAATTCTATTCTCTTCTTTCTATTGTGTTCTGTTGTGTTGTAGTCTAGCCTCTCCTGCCGTACCCTCCTCTACTCTAATCTATTCGATTCAACGCATTTCGACGCGATTCCATGTGATTAGGCTTGAATCGGCTCGATTTAGCTCTATTTGGCTTGAATTGGGTCAATTCGTCTCGATTCTGCTCAATTCAGCATAATTAGGCTCGAGTGAACCTTATTCAGCCCTGTTCAGCTCTACTCAACCCTTTCTACTTTATTTGTCTCTATTTGGCTCCATTCAACTCCCTTCCACACCATTCTACTCTTTTCTACTCTATTCTATTCTGTTCTAGCCTACTCTACTCTAATCTATTCTAATCGATTCGATTCATCACGATTTGTCTCCTTTCCTCTCCATTCGAATCGATTGGGCTTGAATTGGATCTATTCATCTATATTCTGCACTACCCGACTCTGACTATTCCACTCTACTCAACTCTACTCCGTTCTACTCTTGGTATTCTCTTCTGTTCTACTCTATTCTATTCTTCTGTGCCCTTCCCTACTGAATCCCAGTCTAACCTACACTACTCTAATCTATTCAATTTAATTCGATTCCATTCAGTTTGACACCATTCGACCCGATTTGAGACAATTCGACGGGATTCGGTGAGATTCCGCGAGATTTGATGCGTTTTGGTGGGATTTGATGGAATTCGACGAGATCCGATGCAATAGGATGCAATTAAGTGTGTTTTGGCTCGATTTTGCTGGGTTCAGTTTGTCTCTATTTGGCTCGTTTCAGCTCCACTAGGCTCCATTCATCCCGAATCTGGTCGACTCGACTCGATTCGGCTCATTTTGGCCATATGTGGTCCTATTCAGCGTTATTCGGCTCTATTCAACTCTTTTCTACTCTCTGCATCTGTGTTCGAATCCATTTGACTCCATTCCACACCATTCTATTCCATTCTACACTACTGTACTCTACAAAACCCTGCCCCACCCTACCCTATCCTAATCTAGTCTGCTCTTTTCTAGTCTCCTTTTCTATTTTCTCTATTCCATCCTATGCTACTCTACCATATCCTACACTAAGCTAACCTACCCTGACCTGTGCTGTTCTATTCTATTTCCTTCTATTTTCTCTGTTCCACCGTATGCTTCCCTACCCTATGCTACCCCACCGTACCATAGTCTACTACTTAGGGTTACTCAATAAGGGTCCTAATTAAGGGGAGTAGTTTGGGCAAGGGTACTCCTTAAGGCAAGGGTACTAGTTCAGGCTACTAGTTATGGGCAGGGCACTAGTTAAGGCCAGGCTACTAGTTAAGGCATGGGTACTTGTTGAGGGTACTGGTTAAGGCAAGGGTACCAGTTCAGGCTACTTGTTAAGGACATACTACTAGTGAAGGCAAGGGTACTAGTGAAGACTACTGGTTAAGGCAAGGGTACTTGTTAGGACTACTAGTTAAGGCAAGGGTACTAGATTAGGCTACGTGTTCAGGCAAGGGTACTCGTTCAGATTACTGACTTAGGGTACTATTCAAGACGAGTTGTCTTGGCTACTGCTCTATGCCACTAGTCTAGCTGACTAGTCCAGCTTACTAGTCTAGGCTTCTACTCTAGCCTTCTCTTGTCTACTCTAATGTAGTCTACTTGCATCTACCCTAGTCTTCCTATCATAAACTACCCTACCCTAACCTATTCTAATTGATTCCATTTGATTCGATTCAAAGCATTTCGATGCGACCGGACACCATCACTCTTGAGTTGGCTCGATTCTGCAACATCAGCGCGATTCAGCTCGATTTGGCTCCAATCGCTTCAATTCAGCTCGTTTCCACTCGGTTCAGCCTTATTCGGCCCTATTTGGCTCGATTCGACTCTTTTCTACTCTATTTGTCTCTGTTCGACTCCATTTGACTCCACTCTTCTCCATTCTACGCTATTCTGTTCTACTCTACCCTACGATACTCTAATCTATTCGATTGCATGTGATTCGAAGCAATTCGGTGTGATTCATCTCGTTTTGTTTCCATTTGACTCGATTCGGCCAGAATTGGCTCTATTCAGCTATATCCTGCACTCTTTGACTCTATTTGACTCAATTCTACTCTGCTCTACTTTTGTCTGCTTTACTCTCTCTACTCTACCCTACTGTACTATATTCTATTCTGTACTATTCTGTTCTATTCTACCCACCCGCCCCTCCCCTCCCCTTCCCTAATCTATTTGATTAGATTCGATGTGACGTATTTCCACGCGATTTGACGCGATTAGGCTTGAATCAGCTCGATTCAGTTCGAATCGGCTCTGTTCGGCTCGACTTGGCTCCATTTCACTCCATTCGGCTCGATTAGGCTCGAATTCCATCGATTCTGCTGGATTCTGCTCAATTAGGCCTTAGTTGGGCCTATTCGGCCCTATTCTGCTCTATTAGACTCTTTTGTACTCTATTCATATCTATCCGTCTCTATTGGACTCCGTTCAACTCCATTCCTCACTATTTTCCTCTCTTCTATTCTACCCTTCCCTACCCTAATCTCTTCTAATCGATTCGATTTGATTTGACGCGATTCGAAGCAACCGGACGTGATTCGTCTCGTTTTGTCTCCACTCGGCTCAATTCGGCTATGTTCTCTCTCTTTGACTCTATTCTATTCTGTTGTATTCTTTCTGTTCTGTTCTATTCTCTCCTGTTCTGTGGTACTCTATTCTATTCTACCCTACCCGACCCAACGGCACCCCACCCGAACCTACCCTACTTTAATCTGTTGGATTCAATTCGATTCCGTGCAAAGCGATTTGATAGGACCTGACTGGATTCGGCAAGATCTGAAGGGATTTGATGAGATTCCATGCGACTCGACGTGATTCAGTAGGATTCTCTGAGGTTTGACTCAATTCGAAGTTATTCGACGTGATTCGATGGGATTCGACACGATATGAAGCGATTTGACCTTGTTTGATTCAAAACGATGTGACTCGACTCGATTCGACCTGATTCGATTCGACGCTGTTCGGTGACAGTCAGTGCGATTCTGCTTGATTCCGCTCGATTAGGTGTGATTCGGCAGTATACAGCTCTTTTCGGCTGTATTCAGCTCCATTCGTCTCTATTCAGCTTATTCGGCTCTATTCGACTGTATTCGACTCTACTCTTTTCCACTCGATTCTACTCGATTCTATTCCTTCTATTCTGTTCTAATCTCTTCTATTCCACTCTACTCTGTTCTATTCTCCCCTCCCCTCCCCTCCCCTTCTCTAATCTATACGTCTGGATTGGATTTGACGCGTTGAACGCGATTCGAGGCGATGAAGCTTGAATCGGCTCGATTCGGCTCGATTTGGCTCTATTCGGCTCAGTTAGGCTCCATTCAGCTTGTTTTGGCTTCAATCGCTTCGAATCTGCTCGATTTGGCCTTCTTCGGCCCTATTCTGCTCTATTCGACTCTTTTCTACTCTATTCGTTTCTACTTGACTCCATTCTACTCCATTCTATTCATTCCACACTATTCTACTTTATTCTGCTCTACCCTACCCAACACCACTCTAATTTACTCTACTTGCTTCTACACGATTCCTCTCATTTTGTCTGCATTTGGCTCTATTCAGCTCTATTCTACTCTTCTCTACTCTATTGTATTGTTTCTACTCTGTTCTGTACTATTCTACTCTATTCTACCCTACCCTGTGCTACCCAACTCTAAGGTATTGTAATCCACTTGATTGGATTTGATTCAACCCATTTCAACGCGATTCAGCTCAATTTGGCTCTGTTCAAATCTATTCTACTCTACTCTATTCCCCTCTACTCCACTCTAGCTTACTCTTTTCTGTAGTCGTTCTGTGTTGTTCTGTTCTATTTTGTTGTGTTCTGTTCTGTTTTATTCTATTCTACTCTATTCTACCCTACTCTAGCCTACCCGAACCTCCCCTACTCTAGTCTATTCAATTGAATTTGAGAAATTTTGACGCGACTAGGGGCCGAATCGGTGTGATTCATGTCCATTGGGCTCCATTTGTCTCGAATAGTGTCGATTCAGCTTGATTAGGCTCGATTTGGCTCCATTAGGCTCGATTCACTGGATTCGGCTCGATTTCGCTCAATTCAGCTCGATTTGGCCCTCTTTGGCCCTATTCGGCTCTCTTCAGCTCTTTTCTACTCTACTCGATTCCATTGCACACCATTCTACTCCATTCTATGCTATTCTACTATACCCTACTGTAATTGATTCGATGGGATTCGACGCCATTCGACGCGATTTGTCTCGTTTCGTCTCCATTCAGCTTGATTCGACTCTGTTCTACTCTATTCTACTCTACACTATTCTGCTCAGCTCTACCCTTTTCTACTCTATTCTATTGTATCCTTTCCATTCTCTTCTACTGTGTTCTAGTCTACTCTATTCCATCCTACCCTAATCTAATCTATTCTACTGGATTCGATTCCACGCATCTCCATGCGATTCGGCTCAAATCGGCTCCTTTCCACTCCATTCATCCCCAATCGGCTCAAATCGGTTCGATTCAGCTCTAATCGGCTCCATTCGGCTCTAGTCAGCTCGAATAGGCTCTATTCAGCTCGATTCGGCTCTATTAGACTCTACTCAACTCTATTATCTCTTTTCGACTCCACTCGACTCCATGCTACACCATTCTACTCCATCCTAAACTATTCTCTACTGTATTGTATTGTACTCTACCCTACTCTAGTCTATTCTAATTGATTGGATTGGATTGGATTGGAATTGATCAGATTCAATGCAATTCGACGGGATTCGACGCGAAACGGCACGATTCCAACGGGATTCAGTGTGATTCGTCTTGGTTTCTATCCATTTAGCTCTTTTGGGCTCTATTTGGCTCTATTCGGCAATGTTCGACTCTACTCTACTCTACTCTTCTATACTCTGCTCTTCCCGACCCTATTCTTTCAGTTCTGTTCTCTTCTGTTCTGTTCTACTGCACTCTATTCTACCCTACCCTACCCTAACTTAGCCTACTGTAATCTGTTCTATGCTATTCGACACACTTGAATGGGATTCGACCTGATTCGGGTCATATCGGCTCGATTCATCTCCTTTCTGCTCCATTAAACTCGATTCGGTTCTATTCGGCTCTTTTCCACTCTATTCGGCTCTTTTTGGCAGTATTCGACTCTATTTGAGTCTAGTCGACTCGATTCTTTCTGTTCTGTTCTATTCTACTCTATTCTATTTTTCTCTACCCTACCCTAACCTTACCTTCCCCACACTAATCTATTTGATTCGATTCGACACATTTCAAACGACTCGACATGATTCATCTCGATTCACCTTGAATTTGGTCAATTCAGCTGTATTCAGCTCTGTTTGGCTCTTTTCGGCTCTCTTCAGCTCAATTTGACTCTATTCTACTGGACCCGACTCTACTTAATTCTATTCTCTTCTTTCTATTGTGTTCTGTTGTGTTGTAGTCTAGCCTCTCCTGCCGTACCCTCCTCTACTCTAATCTATTCGATTCAACGCATTTCGACGCGATTCCATGTGATTAGGCTTGAATCGGCTCGATTTAGCTCTATTTGGCTTGAATTGGGTCAATTCGTCTCGATTCTGCTCAATTCAGCATAATTAGGCTCGAGTGAACCTTATTCAGCCCTGTTCAGCTCTACTCAACGCTTTCTACTTTATTTGTCTCTATTTGGCTCCATTCAACTCCCTTCCACAGCATTCTACTCTTTTCTACTCTATTCTATTCTGTTCTAGCCTACTCTACTCTAATCTATTCTAATCGATTCGATTCATCACGATTTGTCTCCTTTACTCTCCATTCGAATCGATTCGGCTTGAATTGGATCTATTCATCTATATTCTGCACTACCCGACTCTGACTATTCCACTCTACTCAACTCTACTCCGTTCTACTCTTGGTATTCTCTTCTGTTCTACTCTATTCTATTCTTCTGTGCCCTTCCCTACTGAATCCCAGTCTAACCTACACTACTCTAATCTATTCAATTTAATTCGATTCCATTCAGTTTGACACCATTCGACCCGATTTGAGACAATTCGACGGGATTCGGTGAGATTCCGCGAGATTTGATGCGTTTTGGTGGGATTTGATGGAATTCGACGAGATCCGATGCAATAGGATGCAATTAAGTGTGTTTTGGCTCGATTTTGCTGGGTTCAGTTTGTCTCTATTTGGCTCGTTTCAGCTCCACTAGGCTCCATTCATCCCGAATCTGGTCGACTCGACTCGATTCGGCTCATTTTGGCCATATGTGGTCCTATTCAGCGTTATTCGGCCCTATTCAACTCTTTTCTACTCTCTGCATCTGTGTTCGAATCCATTTGACTCCATTCCACACCATTGTATTCCATTCTACACTACTGTATTCTACAAAACCCTGCCCCACCCTACCCTATCCTAATCTAGTCTGCTCTTTTCTAGTCTCCTTTTCTATTTTCTCTATTCCTTCCTATGCTACTCTACCATATCCTACACTAAGCTAACCTACCCTGACCTGTGCTGTTCTATTCTATTTCCTTCTATTTTCTCTGTTCCACCGTATGCTTCCCTACCCTATGCTACCCCACCGTACCATAGTCTACTACTTAGGGTTACTCAATAAGGGTCCTAATTAAGGGGAGTAGTTTGGGCAAGGGTACTCCTTAAGGCAAGGGTACTAGTTCAGGCTACTAGTTATGGGCAGGGCACTAGTTAAGGCCAGGCTACTAGTTAAGGCATGGGTACTTGTTGAGGGTACTGGTTAAGGCAAGGGTACCAGTTCAGGCTACTTGTTAAGGACATACTACTAGTGAAGGCAAGGGTACTAGTGAAGACTACTGGTTAAGGCAAGGGTACTTGTTAGGACTACTAGTTAAGGCAAGGGTACTAGATTAGGCTACGTGTTCAGGCAAGGGTACTCGTTCAGATTACTGACTTAGGGTACTATTCAAGACGAGTTGTCTTGGCTACTGCTCTATGCCACTAGTCTAGCTGACTAGTCCAGCTTACTAGTCTAGGCTTCTACTCTAGCCTTCTCTTGTCTACTCTAATGTAGTCTACTTGCATCTACCCTAGTCTTCCTATCATAAACTACCCTACCCTAACCTATTCTAATTGATTCCATTTGATTCGATTCAAAGCATTTCGATGCGACCGGACACCATCACTCTTGAGTTGGCTCGATTCTGCAACATCAGCGCGATTCAGCTCGATTTGGCTCCAATCGCTTCAATTCAGCTCGTTTCCACTCGGTTCAGCCTTATTCGGCCCTATTTGGCTCGATTCGACTCTTTTCTACTCTATTTGTCTCTGTTCGACTCCATTTGACTCCACTCTTCTCCATTCTACGCTATTCTGTTCTACTCTACCCTACGATACTCTAATCTATTCGATTGCATGTGATTCGAAGCAATTCGGTGTGATTCATCTCGTTTTGTTTCCATTTGACTCGATTCGGCCAGAATTGGCTCTATTCAGCTATATCCTGCACTCTTTGACTCTATTTGACTCAATTCTACTCTGCTCTACTTTTGTCTGCTTTACTCTCTCTACTCTACCCTACTGTACTATATTCTATTCTGTACTATTCTGTTCTATTCTACCCACCCGCCCCTCCCCTCCCCTTCCCTAATCTATTTGATTAGATTCGATGTGACGTATTTCCACGCGATTTGACGCGATTAGGCTTGAATCAGCTCGATTCAGTTCGAATCGGCTCTGTTCGGCTCGACTTGGCTCCATTTCACTCCATTCGGCTCGATTAGGCTCGAATTCCATCGATTCTGCTGGATTCTGCTCAATTAGGCCTTATTTGGGCCTATTCGGCCCTATTCTGCTCTATTAGACTCTTTTGTACTCTATTCATATCTATCCGTCTCTATTGGACTCCGTTCAACTCCATTCCTCACTATTTTCCTCTCTTCTATTCTACCCTTCCCTACCCTAATCTCTTCTAATCGATTCGATTTGATTTGACGCGATTCGAAGCAACCGGACGTGATTCGTCTCGTTTTGTCTCCACTCGGCTCAATTCGGCTATGTTCTCTCTCTTTGACTCTATTCTATTCTGTTGTATTCTTTCTGTTCTGTTCTATTCTCTCCTGTTCTGTGGTACTCTATTCTATTCTACCCTACCCGACCCAACGGCACCCCACCCGAACCTACCCTACTTTAATCTGTTGGATTCAATTCGATTCCGTGCAAAGCGATTTGATAGGACCTGACTGGATTCGGCAAGATCTGAAGGGATTTGATGAGATTCCATGCGACTCGACGTGATTCAGTAGGATTCTCTGAGGTTTGACTCAATTCGAAGTTATTCGACGTGATTCGATGGGATTCGACACGATATGAAGCGATTTGACCTTGTTTGATTCAAAACGATGTGACTCGACTCGATTCGACCTGATTCGATTCGACGCTGTTCGGTGACAGTCAGTGCGATTCTGCTTGATTCCGCTCGATTAGGTGTGATTCGGCAGTATACAGCTCTTTTCGGCTGTATTCAGCTCCATTCGTCTCTATTCAGCTTATTCGGCTCTATTCGACTGTATTCGACTCTACTCTTTTCCACTCGATTCTACTCGATTCTATTCCTTCTATTCTGTTCTAATCTCTTCTATTCCACTCTACTCTGTTCTATTCTCCCCTCCCCTCCCCTCCCCTTCTCTAATCTATACGTCTGGATTGGATTTGACGCGTTGAACGCGATTCGAGGCGATGAAGCTTGAATCGGCTCGATTCGGCTCGATTTGGCTCTATTCGGCTCAGTTAGGCTCCATTCAGCTTGTTTTGGCTTCAATCGCTTCGAATCTGCTCGATTTGGCCTTCTTCGGCCCTATTCTGCTCTATTCGACTCTTTTCTACTCTATTCGTTTCTACTTGACTCCATTCTACTCCATTCTATTCATTCCACACTATTCTACACTATTCTACTCTATTCTGCTCTACCCTACCCAACACCACTCTAATTTACTCTACTTGCTTCTACACGATTCCTCTCATTTTGTCTGCATTTGGCTCTATTCAGCTCTATTCTACTCTTCTCTACTCTATTGTATTGTTTCTACTCTGTTCTGTACTATTCTACTCTATTCTACCCTACCCTGTGCTACCCAACTCTAAGGTATTGTAATCCACTTGATTGGATTTGATTCAACCCATTTCAACGCGATTCAGCTCAATTTGGCTCTGTTCAAATCTATTCTACTCTACTCTATTCCCCTCTACTCCACTCTAGCTTACTCTTTTCTGTAGTCGTTCTGTGTTGTTCTGTTCTATTTTGTTGTGTTCTGTTCTGTTTTATTCTATTCTACTCTATTCTACCCTACTCTAGCCTACCCGAACCTCCCCTACTCTAGTCTATTCAATTGAATTCGAGAAATTTTGACGCGACTAGGGGCCGAATCGGTGTGATTCATGTCCATTGGGCTCCATTTGTCTCGAATAGTGTCGATTCAGCTTGATTAGGCTCGATTTGGCTCCATTAGGCTCGATTCACTGGATTCGGCTCGATTTCGCTCAATTCAGCTCGATTTGGCCCTCTTTGGCCCTATTCGGCTCTCTTCAGCTCTTTTCTACTCTACTCGATTCCATTGCACACCATTCTACTCCATTCTATGCTATTCTACTATACCCTACTGTAATTGATTCGATGGGATTCGACGCCATTCGACGCGATTTGTCTCGTTTCGTCTCCATTCAGCTTGATTCGACTCTGTTCTACTCTATTCTACTCTACACTATTCTGCTCAGCTCTACCCTTTTCTACTCTATTCTATTGTATCCTTTCCATTCTCTTCTACTGTGTTCTAGTCTACTCTATTCCATCCTACCCTAATCTAATCTATTCTACTGGATTCGATTCCACGCATCTCCATGCGATTCGGCTCAAATCGGCTCCTTTCCACTCCATTCATCCCCAATCGGCTCAAATCGGTTCGATTCAGCTCTAATCGGCTCCATTCGGCTCTAGTCAGCTCGAATAGGCTCTATTCAGCTCGATTCGGCTCTATTAGACTCTACTCAACTCTATTATCTCTTTTCGACTCCACTCGACTCCATGCTACACCATTCTACTCCATCCTAAACTATTCTCTACTGTATTGTATTGTACTCTACCCTACTCTAGTCTATTCTAATTGATTGGATTGGATTGGATTGGAATTGATCAGATTCAATGCAATTCGACGGGATTCGACGCGAAACGGCACGATTCCAACGGGATTCAGTGTGATTCGTCTTGGTTTCTATCCATTTAGCTCTTTTGGGCTCTATTTGGCTCTATTCGGCAATGTTCGACTCTACTCTACTCTACTCTTCTATACTCTGCTCTTCCCGACCCTATTCTTTCAGTTCTGTTCTCTTCTGTTCTGTTCTACTGCACTCTATTCTACCCTACCCTACCCTAACTTAGCCTACTGTAATCTGTTCTATGCTATTCGACACACTTGAATGGGATTCGACCTGATTCGGGTCATATCGGCTCGATTCATCTCCTTTCTGCTCCATTAAACTCGATTCGGTTCTATTCGGCTCTTTTCCACTCTATTCGGCTCTTTTTGGCAGTATTCGACTCTATTTGAGTCTAGTCGACTCGATTCTTTCTGTTCTGTTCTATTCTACTCTATTCTATTTTTCTCTACCCTACCCTAACCTTACCTTCCCCACACTAATCTATTTGATTCGATTCGACACATTTCAAACGACTCGACATGATTCATCTCGATTCACCTTGAATTTGGTCAATTCAGCTGTATTCAGCTCTGTTTGGCTCTTTTCGGCTCTCTTCAGCTCAATTTGACTCTATTCTACTGGACCCGACTCTACTTAATTCTATTCTCTTCTTTCTATTGTGTTCTGTTGTGTTGTAGTCTAGCCTCTCCTGCCGTACCCTCCTCTACTCTAATCTATTCGATTCAACGCATTTCGACGCGATTCCATGTGATTAGGCTTGAATCGGCTCGATTTAGCTCTATTTGGCTTGAATTGGGTCAATTCGTCTCGATTCTGCTCAATTCAGCATAATTAGGCTCGAGTGAACCTTATTCAGCCCTGTTCAGCTCTACTCAACGCTTTCTACTTTATTTGTCTCTATTTGGCTCCATTCAACTCCCTTCCACAGCATTCTACTCTTTTCTACTCTATTCTATTCTGTTCTAGCCTACTCTACTCTAATCTATTCTAATCGATTCGATTCATCACGATTTGTCTCCTTTACTCTCCATTCGAATCGATTCGGCTTGAATTGGATCTATTCATCTATATTCTGCACTACCCGACTCTGACTATTCCACTCTACTCAACTCTACTCCGTTCTACTCTTGGTATTCTCTTCTGTTCTACTCTATTCTATTCTTCTGTGCCCTTCCCTACTGAATCCCAGTCTAACCTACACTACTCTAATCTATTCAATTTAATTCGATTCCATTCAGTTTGACACCATTCGACCCGATTTGAGACAATTCGACGGGATTCGGTGAGATTCCGCGAGATTTGATGCGTTTTGGTGGGATTTGATGGAATTCGACGAGATCCGATGCAATAGGATGCAATTAAGTGTGTTTTGGCTCGATTTTGCTGGGTTCAGTTTGTCTCTATTTGGCTCGTTTCAGCTCCACTAGGCTCCATTCATCCCGAATCTGGTCGACTCGACTCGATTCGGCTCATTTTGGCCATATGTGGTCCTATTCAGCGTTATTCGGCCCTATTCAACTCTTTTCTACTCTCTGCATCTGTGTTCGAATCCATTTGACTCCATTCCACACCATTGTATTCCATTCTACACTACTGTATTCTACAAAACCCTGCCCCACCCTACCCTATCCTAATCTAGTCTGCTCTTTTCTAGTCTCCTTTTCTATTTTCTCTATTCCTTCCTATGCTACTCTACCATATCCTACACTAAGCTAACCTACCCTGACCTGTGCTGTTCTATTCTATTTCCTTCTATTTTCTCTGTTCCACCGTATGCTTCCCTACCCTATGCTACCCCACCGTACCATAGTCTACTACTTAGGGTTACTCAATAAGGGTCCTAATTAAGGGGAGTAGTTTGGGCAAGGGTACTCCTTAAGGCAAGGGTACTAGTTCAGGCTACTAGTTATGGGCAGGGCACTAGTTAAGGCCAGGCTACTAGTTAAGGCATGGGTACTTGTTGAGGGTACTGGTTAAGGCAAGGGTACCAGTTCAGGCTACTTGTTAAGGACATACTACTAGTGAAGGCAAGGGTACTAGTGAAGACTACTGGTTAAGGCAAGGGTACTTGTTAGGACTACTAGTTAAGGCAAGGGTACTAGATTAGGCTACGTGTTCAGGCAAGGGTACTCGTTCAGATTACTGACTTAGGGTACTATTCAAGACGAGTTGTCTTGGCTACTGCTCTATGCCACTAGTCTAGCTGACTAGTCCAGCTTACTAGTCTAGGCTTCTACTCTAGCCTTCTCTTGTCTACTCTAATGTAGTCTACTTGCATCTACCCTAGTCTTCCTATCATAAACTACCCTACCCTAACCTATTCTAATTGATTCCATTTGATTCGATTCAAAGCATTTCGATGCGACCGGACACCATCACTCTTGAGTTGGCTCGATTCTGCAACATCAGCGCGATTCAGCTCGATTTGGCTCCAATCGCTTCAATTCAGCTCGTTTCCACTCGGTTCAGCCTTATTCGGCCCTATTTGGCTCGATTCGACTCTTTTCTACTCTATTTGTCTCTGTTCGACTCCATTTGACTCCACTCTTCTCCATTCTACGCTATTCTGTTCTACTCTACCCTACGATACTCTAATCTATTCGATTGCATGTGATTCGAAGCAATTCGGTGTGATTCATCTCGTTTTGTTTCCATTTGACTCGATTCGGCCAGAATTGGCTCTATTCAGCTATATCCTGCACTCTTTGACTCTATTTGACTCAATTCTACTCTGCTCTACTTTTGTCTGCTTTACTCTCTCTACTCTACCCTACTGTACTATATTCTATTCTGTACTATTCTGTTCTATTCTACCCACCCGCCCCTCCCCTCCCCTTCCCTAATCTATTTGATTAGATTCGATGTGACGTATTTCCACGCGATTTGACGCGATTAGGCTTGAATCAGCTCGATTCAGTTCGAATCGGCTCTGTTCGGCTCGACTTGGCTCCATTTCACTCCATTCGGCTCGATTAGGCTCGAATTCCATCGATTCTGCTGGATTCTGCTCAATTAGGCCTTATTTGGGCCTATTCGGCCCTATTCTGCTCTATTAGACTCTTTTGTACTCTATTCATATCTATCCGTCTCTATTGGACTCCGTTCAACTCCATTCCTCACTATTTTCCTCTCTTCTATTCTACCCTTCCCTACCCTAATCTCTTCTAATCGATTCGATTTGATTTGACGCGATTCGAAGCAACCGGACGTGATTCGTCTCGTTTTGTCTCCACTCGGCTCAATTCGGCTATGTTCTCTCTCTTTGACTCTATTCTATTCTGTTGTATTCTTTCTGTTCTGTTCTATTCTCTCCTGTTCTGTGGTACTCTATTCTATTCTACCCTACCCGACCCAACGGCACCCCACCCGAACCTACCCTACTTTAATCTGTTGGATTCAATTCGATTCCGTGCAAAGCGATTTGATAGGACCTGACTGGATTCGGCAAGATCTGAAGGGATTTGATGAGATTCCATGCGACTCGACGTGATTCAGTAGGATTCTCTGAGGTTTGACTCAATTCGAAGTTATTCGACGTGATTCGATGGGATTCGACACGATATGAAGCGATTTGACCTTGTTTGATTCAAAACGATGTGACTCGACTCGATTCGACCTGATTCGATTCGACGCTGTTCGGTGACAGTCAGTGCGATTCTGCTTGATTCCACTCGATTAGGTGTGATTCGGCAGTATACAGCTCTTTTCGGCTGTATTCAGCTCCATTCGTCTCTATTCAGCTTATTCGGCTCTATTCGACTGTATTCGACTCTACTCTTTTCCACTCGATTCTACTCGATTCTATTCCTTCTATTCTGTTCTAATCTCTTCTATTCCACTCTACTCTGTTCTATTCTCCCCTCCCCTCCCCTCCCCTTCTCTAATCTATACGTCTGGATTGGATTTGACGCGTTGAACGCGATTCGAGGCGATGAAGCTTGAATCGGCTCGATTCGGCTCGATTTGGCTCTATTCGGCTCAGTTAGGCTCCATTCAGCTTGTTTTGGCTTCAATCGCTTCGAATCTGCTCGATTTGGCCTTCTTCGGCCCTATTCTGCTCTATTCGACTCTTTTCTACTCTATTCGTTTCTACTTGACTCCATTCTACTCCATTCTATTCATTCCACACTATTCTACACTATTCTACTCTATTCTGCTCTACCCTACCCAACACCACTCTAATTTACTCTACTTGCTTCTACACGATTCCTCTCATTTTGTCTGCATTTGGCTCTATTCAGCTCTATTCTACTCTTCTCTACTCTATTGTATTGTTTCTACTCTGTTCTGTACTATTCTACTCTATTCTACCCTACCCTGTGCTACCCAACTCTAAGGTATTGTAATCCACTTGATTGGATTTGATTCAACCCATTTCAACGCGATTCAGCTCAATTTGGCTCTGTTCAAATCTATTCTACTCTACTCTATTCCCCTCTACTCCACTCTAGCTTACTCTTTTCTGTAGTCGTTCTGTGTTGTTCTGTTCTATTTTGTTGTGTTCTGTTCTGTTTTATTCTATTCTACTCTATTCTACCCTACTCTAGCCTACCCGAACCTCCCCTACTCTAGTCTATTCAATTGAATTCGAGAAATTTTGACGCGACTAGGGGCCGAATCGGTGTGATTCATGTCCATTGGGCTCCATTTGTCTCGAATAGTGTCGATTCAGCTTGATTAGGCTCGATTTGGCTCCATTAGGCTCGATTCACTGGATTCGGCTCGATTTCGCTCAATTCAGCTCGATTTGGCCCTCTTTGGCCCTATTCGGCTCTCTTCAGCT
This sequence comes from Loxodonta africana, assembly GCF_030014295.1. Lineage (NCBI taxonomy): Eukaryota > Metazoa > Chordata > Mammalia > Proboscidea > Elephantidae > Loxodonta > Loxodonta africana. The sequence goes on along the minus strand of NW_026974898.1, from coordinate 377,599 downwards.
CTTTTCTACTCTACTCGATTCCATTGCACACCATTCTACTCCATTCTATGCTATTCTACTATACCCTACTGTAATTGATTCGATGGGATTCGACGCCATTCGACGCGATTTGTCTCGTTTCGTCTCCATTCAGCTTGATTCGACTCTGTTCTACTCTATTCTACTCTACACTATTCTGCTCAGCTCTACCCTTTTCTACTCTATTCTATTGTATCCTTTCCATTCTCTTCTACTGTGTTCTAGTCTACTCTATTCCATCCTACCCTAATCTAATCTATTCTACTGGATTCGATTCCACGCATCTCCATGCGATTCGGCTCAAATCGGCTCCTTTCCACTCCATTCATCCCCAATCGGCTCAAATCGGTTCGACTCAGCTCTAATCGGCTCCATTCGGCTCTAGTCAGCTCGAATAGGCTCTATTCAGCTCGATTCGGCTCTATTAGACTCTACTCAACTCTATTATCTCTTTTCGACTCCACTCGACTCCATGCTACACCATTCTACTCCATCCTAAACTATTCTCTACTGTATTGTATTGTACTCTACCCTACTCTAGTCTATTCTAATTGATTGGATTGGATTGGATTGGAATTGATCAGATTCAATGCAATTCGACGGGATTCGACGCGAAACGGCACGATTCCAACGGGATTCAGTGTGATTCGTCTTGGTTTCTATCCATTTAGCTCTTTTGGGCTCTATTTGGCTCTATTCGGCAATGTTCGACTCTACTCTACTCTACTCTTCTATACTCTGCTCTTCCCGACCCTATTCTTTCAGTTCTGTTCTCTTCTGTTCTGTTCTACTGCACTCTATTCTACCCTACCCTACCCTAACTTAGCCTACTGTAATCTGTTCTATGCTATTCGACACACTTGAATGGGATTCGACCTGATTCGGGTCATATCGGCTCGATTCATCTCCTTTCTGCTCCATTAAACTCGATTCGGTTCTATTCGGCTCTTTTCCACTCTATTCGGCTCTTTTTGGCAGTATTCGACTCTATTTGAGTCTAGTCGACTCGATTCTTTCTGTTCTGTTCTATTCTACTCTATTCTATTTTTCTCTACCCTACCCTAACCTTACCTTCCCCACACTAATCTATTTGATTCGATTCGACACATTTCAAACGACTCGACATGATTCATCTCGATTCACCTTGAATTTGGTCAATTCAGCTGTATTCAGCTCTGTTTGGCTCTTTTCGGCTCTCTTCAGCTCAATTTGACTCTATTCTACTGGACCCGACTCTACTTAATTCTATTCTCTTCTTTTTATTGTGTTCTGTTGTGTTGTAGTCTAGCCTCTCCTGCCGTACCCTCCTCTACTCTAATCTATTCGATTCAACGCATTTCGACGCGATTCCATGTGATTAGGCTTGAATCGGCTCGATTTAGCTCTATTTGGCTTGAATTGGGTCAATTCGTCTCGATTCTGCTCAATTCAGCATAATTAGGCTCGAGTGAACCTTATTCAGCCCTGTTCAGCTCTACTCAACCCTTTCTACTTTATTTGTCTCTATTTGGCTCCATTCAACTCCCTTCCACACCATTCTACTCTTTTCTATTCTGTTCTAGCCTACTCTACTCTAATCTATTCTAATCGATTCGATTCATCACGATTTGTCTCCTTTCCTCTCCGTTCGAATCGATTCGGCTTGAATTGGATCTATTCATCTATATTCTGCACTACCCGACTCTGACTATTCCACTCTACTCAACTCTACTCCGTTCTACTCTTGGTATTCTCTTCTGTTCTACTCTATTCTATTCTTCTGTGCCCTTCCCTACTGAATCCCAGTCTAACCTACACTACTCTAATCTATTCAATTTAATTCGATTCCATTCAGTTTGACACCATTCGACCCGATTTGAGACAATTCGACGGGATTCGGTGAGATTCCGCGAGATTTGATGCGTTTTGGTGGGATTTGATGGAATTCGACGAGATCCGATGCAATAGGATGCAATTAAGTGTGTTTTGGCTCGATTTTGCTGGGTTCAGTTTGTCTCTATTTGGCTCGTTTCAGCTCCACTAGGCTCCATTCATCCCGAATCTGGTCGACTCGACTCGATTCGGCTCATTTTGGCCATATGTGGTCCTATTCAGCGTTATTCGGCTCTATTCAACTCTTTTCTACTCTCTGCATCTGTGTTCGAATCCATTTGACTCCATTCCACACCATTCTATTCCATTCTACACTACTGTACTCTACAAAACCCTGCCCCACCCTACCCTATCCTAATCTAGTCTGCTCTTTTCTAGTCTCCTTTTCTATTTTCTCTATTCCATCCTATGCTACTCTACCATATCCTACACTAAGCTAACCTACCCTGACCTGTGCTGTTCTATTCTATTTCCTTCTATTTACTCTGTTCCACCGTATGCTTCCCTACCCTATGCTACCCCACCGTACCATAGTCTACTACTTAGGGTTACTCAATAAGGGTCCTAATTAAGGGGAGTAGTTTGGGCAAGGGTACTCCTTAAGGCAAGGGTACTAGTTCAGGCTACTAGTTATGGGCAGGGCACTAGTTAAGGCCAGGCTACTAGTTAAGGCATGGGTACTTGTTGAGGGTACTGGTTAAGGCAAGGGTACCAGTTCAGGCTACTTGTTAAGGACATACTACTAGTGAAGGCAAGGGTACTAGTGAAGACTACTGGTTAAGGCAAGGGTACTTGTTAGGACTACTAGTTAAGGCAAGGGTACTAGATTAGGCTACGTGTTCAGGCAAGGGTACTCGTTCAGATTACTGACTTAGGGTACTATTCAAGACGAGTTGTCTAGGCTACTGCTCTATGCCACTAGTCTAGCTGACTAGTCCAGCTTACTAGTCTAGGCTTCTACTCTAGCCTTCTCTTGTCTACTCTAATGTAGTCTACTTGCATCTACCCTAGTCTTCCTATCATAAACTACCCTACCCTAACCTATTCTAATTGATTCCATTTGATTCGATTCAAAGCATTTCGATGCGACCGGACACCATCACTCTTGAGTTGGCTCGATTCTGCAACATCAGCGCGATTCAGCTCGATTTGGCTCCAATCGCTTCAATTCAGCTCGTTTCCACTCGGTTCAGCCTTATTCGGCCCTATTTGGCTCGATTCGACTCTTTTCTACTCTATTTGTCTCTGTTCGACTCCATTTGACTCCACTCTTCTCCATTCTACGCTATTCTGTTCTACTCTACCCTACGATACTCTAATCTATTCGATTGCATGTGATTCGAAGCAATTCGGTGTGATTCATCTCGTTTTGTTTCCATTTGACTCGATTCGGCCAGAATTGGCTCTATTCAGCTATATCCTGCACTCTTTGACTCTATTTGACTCAATTCTACTCTGCTCTACTTTTGTCTGCTTTACTCTCTCTACTCTACCCTACTGTACTATATTCTATTCTGTACTATTCTGTTCTATTCTACCCACCCGCCCCTCCCCTCCCCTTCCCTAATCTATTTGATTAGATTCGATGTGACGTATTTCCACGCGATTTGACGCGATTAGGCTTGAATCAGCTCGATTCAGTTCGAATCGGCTCTACTCGGCTCGACTTGGCTCCATTTCACTCCATTCGGCTCGATTAGGCTCGAATTCCATCGATTCTGCTGGATTCTGCTCAATTAGGCCTTAGTTGGGCCTATTCGGCCCTATTCTGCTCTATTAGACTCTTTTGTACTCTATTCATATCTATCCGTCTCTATTGGACTCCGTTCAACTCCATTCCTCACTATTTTCCTCTCTTCTATTCTACCCTTCCCTACCCTAATCTCTTCTAATCGATTCGATTTGATTTGACGCGATTCGAAGCAACCGGACGTGATTCGTCTCGTTTTGTCTCCACTCGGCTCAATTCGGCTATGTTCTCTCTCTTTGACTCTATTCTATTCTGTTGTATTCTTTCTGTTCTGTTCTATTCTCTCCTGTTCTGTGGTACTCTATTCTATTCTACCCTACCCGACCCAACGGCACCCCACCCGAACCTACCCTACTTTAATCTGTTGGATTCAATTCGATTCCGTGCAAAGCGATTTGATAGGACCTGACTGGATTCGGCAAGATCTGAAGGGATTTGATGAGATTCCATGCGACTCGACGTGATTCAGTAGGATTCTCTGAGGTTTGACTCAATTCGAAGTTATTCGACGTGATTCGATGGGATTCGACACGATATGAAGCGATTTGACCTTGTTTGATTCAAAACGATGTGACTCGACTCGATTCGACCTGATTCGATTCGACGCTGTTCGGTGACAGTCAGTGCGATTCTGCTTGATTCCGCTCGATTAGGTGTGATTCGGCAGTATACAGCTCTTTTCGGCTGTATTCAGCTCCATTCGTCTCTATTCAGCTTATTCGGCTCTATTCGACTGTATTCGACTCTACTCTTTTCCACTCGATTCTACTCGATTCTATTCCTTCTATTCTGTTCTAATCTCTTCTATTCCACTCTACTCTGTTCTATTCTCCCCTCCCCTCCCCTCCCCTTCTCTAATCTATACGTCTGGATTGGATTTGACGCGTTGAACGCGATTCGAGGCGATGAAGCTTGAATCGGCTCGATTCGGCTCGATTTGGCTCTATTCGGCTCAGTTAGGCTCCATTCAGCTTGTTTTGGCTTCAATCGCTTCGAATCTGCTCGATTTGGCCTTCTTCGGCCCTATTCTGCTCTATTCGACTCTTTTCTACTCTATTCGTTTCTACTTGACTCCATTCTACTCCATTCTATTCATTCCACACTATTCTACACTATTCTACTCTATTCTGCTCTACCCTACCCAACACCACTCTAATTTACTCTACTTGCTTCTACACGATTCCTCTCATTTTGTCTGCATTTGGCTCTATTCAGCTCTATTCTACTCTTCTCTACTCTATTGTATTGTTTCTACTCTGTTCTGTACTATTCTACTCTATTCTACCCTACCCTGTGCTACCCAACTCTAAGGTATTGTAATCCACTTGATTGGATTTGATTCAACCCATTTCAACGCGATTCAGCTCAATTTGGCTCTGTTCAAATCTATTCTACTCTACTCTATTCCCCTCTACTCCACTCTAGCTTACTCTTTTCTGTAGTCGTTCTGTGTTGTTCTGTTCTATTTTGTTGTGTTCTGTTCTGTTTTATTCTATTCTACTCTATTCTACCCTACTCTAGCCTACCCGAACCTCCCCTACTCTAGTCTATTCAATTGAATTCGAGAAATTTTGACGTGACTAGGGGCCGAATCGGTGTGATTCATGTCCATTGGGCTCCATTTGTCTCGAATAGTGTCGATTCAGCTTGATTAGGCTCGATTTGGCTCCATTAGGCTCGATTCACTGGATTCGGCTCGATTTCGCTCAATTCAGCTCGATTTGGCCCTCTTTGGCCCTATTCGGCTCTCTTCAGCTCTTTTCTACTCTACTCGATTCCATTGCACACCATTCTACTCCATTCTATGCTATTCTACTATACCCTACTGTAATTGATTCGATGGGATTCGACGCCATTCGACGCGATTTGTCTCGTTTCGTCTCCATTCAGCTTGATTCGACTCTGTTCTACTCTATTCTACTCTACACTATTCTGCTCTGCTCTACCCTTTTCTACTCTATTCTATTGTATCCTTTCCATTCTCTTCTACTGTGTTCTAGTCTACTCTATTCCATCCTACCCTAATCTAATCTATTCTACTGGATTCGATTCCACGCATCTCCATGCGATTCGGCTCAAATCGGCTCCTTTCCACTCCATTCATCCCCAATCGGCTCAAATCGGTTCGATTCAGCTCTAATCGGCTCCATTCGGCTCTAGTCAGCTCGAATAGGCTCTATTCAGCTCGATTCGGCTCTATTAGACTCTACTCAACTCTATTATCTCTTTTCGACTCCACTCGACTCCATGCTGCACCATTCTACTCCATCCTAAACTATTCTCTACTGTATTGTATTGTACTCTACCCTACTCTAGTCTATTCTAATTGATTGGATTGGATTGGATTGGAATTGATCAGATTCAATGCAATTCGACGGGATTCGACGCGATACGGCACGATTCCACGGGATTCGGTGTGATTCCTCTGAGTTTCTATCCATTTAGCTCTTTTGGGCTCTATTTGGCCCTATTCGACAATGTTTGACTCTGCTCTACTCTACTCTTCTATACTCTGCTCGTCTCGACCCTATTCTTTCAGTTCTGTTCTGTTCTGTTCTACTGCACTCTATTCTACCCTACCCTACCCTAACTTAGCCTACTGTAATCTGTTCTATGCTATTCGACACACTTGAATGGGATTCGACCTGATTCGGGTCATATCGGCTCGATTCATCTCCTTTCTGCTCCATTAAACTCGATTCGGTTCTATTCGGCTCTTTTCCACTCTATTCGGCTCTTTTTGGCAGTATTCGACTCTATTTGAGTCTAGTCGACTCGATTCTTTCTGTTCTGTTCTATTCTACTCTATTCTATTTTTCTCTACCCTACCCTAACCTTACCTTCCCCACACTAATCTATTTGATTCGATTCGACACGTTTCAAACGACTCGACATGATTCATCTCGACTCACCTTGAATTTGGTCAATTCAGCTGTATTCAGCTCTGTTTGGCTCTTTTCGGCTCTCTTCAGCTCAATTTTACTCTATTCTACTGGACCCGACTCTACTTAATTCTATTCTCTTCTTTCTATTGTGTTCTGTTGTGTTGTAGTCTAGCCTCTCCTGCCGTACCCTCCTCTACTCTAATCTATTCGATTCAACGCATTTCGACGCGATTCCATGTGATTAGGCTTGAATCGGCTCGATTTAGCTCTATTTGGCTTGAATTGGGTCAATTCGTCTCGATTCTGCTCAATTCAGCATAATTAGGCTCGAGTGAACCTTATTCAGCCCTGTTCAGCTCTACTCAACCCTTTCTACTTTATTTGTCTCTATTTGGCTCCATTCAACTCCCTTCCACACCATTCTACTCTTTTCTACTCTATTCTATTCTGTTCTAGCCTACTCTACTCTAATCTATTCTAATCGATTCGATTCATCACGATTTGTCTCCTTTCCTCTCCATTCGAATCGATTCGGCTTGAATTGGATCTATTCATCTATATTCTGCACTACCCGACTCTGACTATTCCACTCTACTCAACTCTACTCCGTTCTACTCTTGGTATTCTCTTCTGTTCTACTCTATTCTATTCTTCTGTGCCCTTCCCTACTGAATCCCAGTCTAACCTACACTACTCTAATCTATTCAATTTAATTCGATTCCATTCAGTTTGACACCATTCGACCCGATTTGAGACAATTTGACGGGATTCGGTGAGATTCCGCGAGATTTGATGCGTTTTGGTGGGATTTGATGGAATTCGACGAGATCCGATGCAATAGGATGCATTTAAGTGTGTTTTGGCTCGATTTTGCTGGGTTCAGTTTGTCTCTATTTGGCTCGTTTCAGCTCCACTAGGCTCCATTCATCCCGAATCTGGTCGACTCGACTCGATTCGGCTCATTTTGGCCATATGTGGTCGTATTCAGCGTTATTCGGCTCTATTCAACTCTTTTCTACTCTCTGCATCTGTGTTCGAATCCATTTGACTCCATTCCACACCATTCTATTCCATTCTACACTACTGTATTCTACAAAACCCTCCCCCACCCTACCCTATCCTAATCTAGTCTGCTCTTTTCTAGTCTCCTTTTCTATTTTCTCGATTCCATCCTATGCTACTCTACCATATCCTACACTAAGCTAACCTACCCTGACCTATGCTGTTCTATTCTATTTCCTTCTATTTTCTCTGTTCCACCGTATGCTTCCCTACCCTATGCTACCCCACCGTACCATACTCTACTACTTAGGGTTACTCAATAAGGGTCCTAATTAAGGGGAGTCGTTCGGGCAAGGGTACTCCTTAAGGCAAGGGTACTAGTTCAGACTACTACTTATGGGCAGGGCACTAGTTAAGGCCAGGCTACTAGTTAAGGCATGGGTACTTGTTGAGGGTACTGGTTAAGGCAAGGGTACCAGTTCAGGCTACTTGTTAAGGACATACTACTAGTGAAGGCAAGGGTACTAGTGAAGACTACTGGTTAAGGCAAGGGTACTTGTTAGGACTACTAGTTAAGGCAAGGGTACTAGCTTAGGCTAAGTGTTCAGGCAAGGGTACTCGTTCAGATTACTGACTTAGGGTGCTATTCAAGACTAGTTGTCTAGGCTACTGCTCTATGCCACTAGTCTAGCTGACTAGTCCAGCTTACTAGTCTAGGCTTCTACTCTGGCCTTCTCTTGTCTACTCTAATGTAGTCTACTTGCATCTACCCTAGTCTTCCTATCATAAACTACCCTACCCTAACCTATTCTAATCGATTCCATTTGATTCGATTCAAAGCATTTCGATGCGACCGGACACCATCACGCTTGAGTCGGCTCGATTCCGCAACATCAGCTCGATTTGGCTCGAATCGCTTCAATTCAGCTCGTTTCCACTCGGTTCAGCCTTATTCGGCCCTATTTGGCTCGATTCGACTCTTTTCTACTCTATTTGTCTCTGTTCGACTCCATTTGACTCCACTCTTCTCCATTCTACGCTATTCTACTCTATTCTGTTCTACTCTACCCTACGATACTCCAATCTATTCGATTGGATGCGATTCGAAGCAATTTGGTGTGATTCATCTCGTTTTGTTTCCATTTGACTCGATTCGGCCAGAATTGGCTCTATTCAGCTATATCCTGCACTCTTTGACTCTATTTGACTCAATTCTACTCTGCTCTACTTTTGTCTGCTTTACTCTCTCTACTCTACCCTACTGTACTATATTCTATTCTGTACTATTCTGTTCTATTCTACCCACCCGCCCCTCCCCTCCCCTTCCCTAATCTATTTGATTAGATTCGATGTGACGTATTTCCACGCGATTTGACGCGATTAGGCTTGAATCAGCTCGATTCAGTTCGAATCGGCTCTATTCGGCTCGACTTGGCTCCATTTCACTCCATTCGGCTCGATTAGGCTCGAATTCCTTCGATTCTGCTGGATTCTGCTCAATTAGGCCTTATTTGGGCCTATTCGGCCCTATTCTGCTCTATTAGACTCTTTTGTACTCTATTCATATCTATCCGTCTCTATTGGACTCCGTTCAACTCCATTCCTCACTATTTTCCTCTCTTCTATTCTACCCTTCCCTACCCTAATCTCTTCTAATCGATTCGATGCGATTCGAAGAAACCGGACGTGATTCGTCTCGTTTTGTCTCCACTCGGCTCAATTCGGCTATGTTCTCTCTCTTTGACTCTATTCTATTCTGTTGTATTCTTTCTGTTCTGTTCTATTCTCTCCTATTCTATTCTACCCTACCCGACCCAACGGCACCCCACCCGAACCTACCCTACTTTAATCTATTGGATTCAATTCGATTCCGTGCAAAGCGATTTGATAGGACCTGACTGGATTCGGCAAGATCTGAAGGGATTTGATGAGATTCCATGCGACTCGACGTGATTCAGTAGGATTCTCTGAGGTTTGACTCAATTCGAAGTTATTCGACGTGATTCGATGGGATTCGACACGATATGAAGCGATTTGACCTTGTTTGATTCAAAACGATGTGACTCGACTCGATTCGACCTGATTCGATTCGACGCTGTTCGGTGACAGTCAGTGCGATTCTGCTTGATTCCACTCGATTAGGTGTGATTCGGCAGTATACAGCTCTTTTCGGCTGTATTCAGCTCCATTCGTCTCTATTCAGCTTATTCGGCTCTATTCGACTGTATTCGACTCTACTCTTTTCCACTCGATTCTACTCGATTCTATTCCTTCTATTCTGTTCTAATCTCTTCTATTCCACTCTACTCTGTTCTATTCTCCCCTCCCCTCCCCTCCCCTTCTCTAATCTATACGTCTCGATTGGATTTGACGCGTTGAACGCGATTCGAGGCGATGAAGCTTGAATCGGCTCGATTCGGCTCGATTTGGCTCTATTCGGGTCAGTTAGGCTCCATTCAGCTTGTTTTGGCTTGAATCGCTTCGAATCTGCTCGATTTGGCCTTCTTCGGCCCTATTCTGCTCTATTCGACTCTTTTCTACTCTATTCGTTTCTACTTGACTCCATTCTACTCCATTCTATTCATTCCACACTATTCTACTTTATTCTGCTCTACCCTACCCAACACCACTCTAATTTACTCTACTTGCTTCTACACGATTCCTCTCATTTTGTCTGCATTTGGCTCTATTCAGCTCTATTCTACTCTTCTCTACTCTATTGTATTGTTTCTACTCTATTCTGTACTATTCTACTCTATTCTACCCTACCCTATGCTACCCAACTCTAAGGTATTGTAATCCACTTGATTGGATTTGATTCAACCCATTTCAACGCGATTCGGCTCAATTTGGCTCTGTTCAAATCTATTCTACTCTACTCTATCCCCTCTACTCAACTCTAGCCTACTCTTTTCTGTATTCGTTCTGTGTTGTTCTGTTCTATTTTTTTGTGTTCTGTTCTGTTTTATTCTATTCTACTCTATTCTACCCTACTCTAGCCTACCCGAACCTCCCCTAGTCTAGTCTATTCAATTGAATTCGAGAAATTTTGACGCGACTAGGGGCCGAATCGGTGTGATTCATGTCCATTCGGCTCCATTTGTCTCGAATACTGTCGATTCAGCTTGATTAGGCTCGATTTGGCTCCATTAGGCTCGATTCACTGGATTCGGCTCGATTTCGCTCAATTCAGCTCGATTTGGCCCTCTTTGGCCCTATTCGGCTCTCTTCAGCTCTTTTCTACTCTACTCGATTCCATTGCACACCATTCTACTCCATTCTACGCTCTTCTACTATACCCTACTGTAATTGATTCGATGGGATTCGACGCCATTCGACGCGATTTGTCTCGTTTCGTCTCCATTCAGCTTGATTCGACTCTGTTCTACTCTACTCTATTCTACTCTACACTATTCTGCTCTGCTCTACCCTTTTCTACTCTATTCTATTGTATCCTTTCCATTCTCTTCTACTGTGTTCTAGTCTACTCTATTCCATCCTACCCTAATCTAATCTATTCTACTGGATTCGATTCCACGCATCTCCATGCGATTCGGCTCAAATCGGCTCCTTTCCACTCCATTCATCCCCAATCGGCTCAAATCGGTTCGATTCAGCTCTAATCGGCTCCATTCGGCTCTAGTCAGCTCGAATAGGCTCTATTCAGCTCGATTCGGCTCTATTAGACTCTACTCAACTCTATTATCTCTTTTCGACTCCACTCGACTCCGTGCTACACCATTCTACTCCATCCTAAACTATTCTCTACTGTATTGTATTGTACTCTACCTTACTGTAGTCTATTCTAATTGATTGGATTGGATTGGATTGGAATTGATCAGATTCAATGCAATTCGACGGGATTCGACGCGAAACGGCACGATTCCAACGGGATTCGGTGTGATTCGTCTTGGTTTCTATCCATTTAGCTCTTTTGGGCTCTATTTGGCTCTATTTGGCAATGTTAGACTCTGGTCTACTCTACTCTTCTATACTCTGCTCGTCTCGACCCTATTCTTTCAGTTCTGTTCTGTTCTCTTCTACTGCACTCTATTCTACCCTACCCTACCCTAACTTAGCCTACTGTAATCTGTTCTATGCTATTCGACACACTTGAATGGGATTCGACCTGATTCGGGTCATATGGGCTCGATTCATCTCCTTTCTGCTCCATTAAACTCGATTCGGTTCTATTCGGCTCTTTTCCACTCTATTCGGCTCTTTTTGGCAGTATTCGACTCTATTTGACTCTAGTCTACTCGATTCTTTCTGTTCTGTTCTATTCTACTCTATTCTATTCTTCTCTACCCTACTCTAACCTTACCTTCCCCACACTAATCTATTTGATTCGATTCGACACATTTCAAACGACTCGACATGATTCATCTCGATTCACCTTGAATTTGGTCAATTCGGCTGTATTCAGCTCTGTTTGGCTCTTTTCGGCTCTCTTCAACTCGATTTGACTCTATTCTACTGGACCCGACTCTACTTAATTCTATTCTCTTCTTTCTCTTGTGTTCTGTTGTGTTGTAGTCTAGCCTCTGCTACCGTACCTTTCTCTACTCTAATCTATTCGATTCAACGCATTTCGACGCGATTCCATGTGATTAGGCTTGAATCGGCTCGATTTAGCTCTATTTGGCTTGAATTAGGTCAATTCGTCTCGATTCTGCTCAATTCAGCATAATTAGGCTCCAGTGAACCTTATTCAGCCCTGTTCAGCTCTACTCAACCCTTTCTACTTTATTTGTCTCTATTTGGCTCCATTCAACTCCATTCCACACCACTCTACTCTTTTCTACTCTATTCTATTCTGTTCTACCCTACCCTACTCTAATCTATTCTAATCGATTCGATTCATCACGATTTGTCTCCTTTCCTCTCCATTCGAATCGATTCGGCTTGAATTGGATCTATTCATCTATATTCTGCACTACCCGACTCTGACTATTCCACTCTACTCAACTCTACTCCGTTCTACTCTTGGTATTCTCTTCTGTTCTACTCTATTCTATTCTTCTGTGCCCTTCCCTACTGAATCCCAGTCTAACCTACACTACTCTAATCTATTCAATTTAATTCGATTCCATTCAGTTTGACACCATTCGACCCGATTTGAGACAATTCGACGGGATTCGGTGAGATTCCGCGAGATTTGATGCGTTTTGGTGGGATTTGATGGAATTCGACGAGATCCGATGCAATAGGATGCAATTAAGTGTGTCTTGGCTCGATTTTGCTGGGTTCAGTTTGTCTCTATTTGGCTCATTTCAGCTCCACTAGGCTCCATTCATCCCGAATCTGGTCGACTCGACTCGATTCGGCTCATTTTGGCCATATTTGGTCCTATTCAGCGTTATTCGGCTCTGTTCAACTCTTTTCTACTCTCTGCATCTGTGTTCGAATCCATTTGACTCCATTCCACACCATTCTATTCCATTCTACACTACTGTATTCTACAAAACCCTCCCCCACCCTACCCTATCCTAATCTAGTCTGCTCTTTTCTAGTCTCCTTTTCTATTTTCTCGATTCCATCCTATGCTACTCTACCATACCCTGCACTAAGCTAACCTACCCTGACCTATGCTGTTCTATTCTATTTCCTTCTATTTTCTCTGTTCCACCGTATGCTTCCCTACCCTATGCTACCCCACCGTACCATACTCTACTACTTTGGGTTACTCAATAAGGGTCCTAATTAAGGGGAGTAGTTCGGGCAAGGGTACTCCTTAAGGCAAGGGTACTAGTTCAGGCTACTAGTTAAGGCCAGGGTACTAGTTAAGGCCAGGCTACTAGTTAAGGCATGGGTACTTGTTGAGGGTACTGGTTAAGGCAAGGGTACCAGTTCAGGCTACTTGTTAAGGACATACTACTAGTGAAGGCAAGGGTACTAGTGAAGACTACTGGTTAAGGCAAGGGTACTTGTTAGGACTACTAGTTAAGGCAAGGGTACTAGATTAGGCTAAGAGTTCAGGCAAGGGTACTCGTTCAGATTACTGACTTAGGGTACTCTTCAAGACTAGTTGTCTAGGCTACTGCTCTATGCCACTAGTCTAGCTGACTAGTCCAGCTTACTAGTCTAGGCTTCTACTCTAGCCTTCTCTTGTCTACTCTAATGTAGTCTACTTGCATCTACCCTAGTCTTCCTATCATAAACTACCCTACCCTAACCTATTCTAATCGATTCCATTTGATTCGATTCAAAGCATTTCGATGCGACCGGACACCATCACGCTTGAGTCGGCTCGATTCCGCAACATCAGCTCGATTCAGCTCGATTTGGCTCGAATCGCTTCAATTCAGCTCGTTTCCACTCGGTTCAGCCTTATTCGGCCCTGTTTGGCTCGATTCGACTCTTTTGTACTCTATTTGTCTCTGTTCGACTCCATTTGACTCCACTCTTCTCCATTCTACGCTATTCTGTTCTACTCTACCCTACGATACTCTAATCTATTCGATTGGATGCGATTCGAAGCAATTTGGTGTGATTCATCTCGTTTTGTTTCCATTTGACTCGATTCGGCCAGAATTGGCTCTATTCAGCTATATCCTGCACTCTTTGACTCTATTGGACTCAATTCTACTCTGCTCTACTCTTGTCCTCTTTACTCTCTCTACTCTACCCTACTGTACTATATTCTATTCTGTACTATTCTGTTCTATTCTACCCACCCGCCCCTCCCCTCCCCTTCCCTAATCTATTTGATTAGACTCGATGTGACGTATTTCCACGCGATTTGACGCGATTAGGCTTGAATCAGCTCGATTCAGTTCGAATCGGCTCTATTCGGCTCGACTTGGCTCCATTTCACTCCATTCGGCTCGATTAGGCTCGAATTCCATCGATTCTGCTGGATTCTGCTCAATTAGGCCTTATTTGGGCCTATTCGGCCCTATTCTGCTCTATTAGACTCTTTTGTACTCTGTTCATATCTATCCGTCTCTATTGGACTCCGTTCAACTCCATTCCTCACTATTTTCCTCTCTTCTATTCTACCCTTCCCTACCCTAATCTCTTCTAATCGATTCGATTTGATTTGACGCGATTCGAAGCAATCGGACGAGATTCGTCTCGTTTTGTCTCCACTCGGCTCAATTCGGCTATGTTCTCTCTCTTTGACTCTATTCTATTCTGTTGTATTCTTTCTGTTCTGTTCTATTCTCTCCTATTCTGTTGTACTCTATTCTATTCTACCCTACCCGACCCAACGGCACCCCACCCGAACCTACCCTACTTTAATCTATTGGATTCAATTCGATTCCGTGCAAAGCGATTTGATAGGACTTGACTGGATTCGGCAAATCTGAAGGGATTTGATGAGATTCCATGCGACTCGACGTGATTCAGTAGGATTCTCTGAGGTTTGACGCAATTCGAAGTTATTCGACGTGATTCGATGGGATTCGACACGATATGAAGCGATTTGACCTTGTTTGATTCAAAACGATGTGACTCGACTCGATTCGACCTGATTCGATTCGACGCTGTTCGGTGACAGTCAGTGCGATTCTGCTTGATTCCGCTCGATTAGGTGTGATTCGGCAGTATACAGCTCTTTTCGGCTGTATTCAGCTCCATTCGTCTCTATTCAGCTTATTCGGCTCTATTCGACTGTATTCGACTCTACTCTTTTCCACTCGATTCTACTCGATTCTATTCCTTCTATTCTGTTCTAATCTCTTCTATTCCACTCTACTCTGTTCTATTCTCCCCTCCCCTCCCCTCCCCTTCTCTAATCTATACGTCTGGATTGGATTTGACGCGTTGAACGCGATTCGAGGCGATGAAGCTTGAATCGGCTCGATTCGGCTCGATTTGGCTCTATTCGGCTCAGTTAGGCTCCATTCAGCTTGTTTTGGCTTGAATCGCTTCGAATCTGCTCGATTTGGCCTTCTTCGGCCCTATTCTGCTCTATTCGACTCTTTTCTACTCTATTCGTTTCTACTTGACTCCATTCTACTCCATTCTATTCATTCCACACTATTCTACTTTATTCTGCTCTACCCTACCCAACACCACTCTAATTTACTCTACTTGCTTCTACACGATTCCTCTCATTTTGTCTGCATTTGGCTCTATTCAGCTCTATTCTACTCTTCTCTACTCTATTGTATTGTTTCTACTCTGTTCTGTACTATTCTACTCTATTCTACCCTACCCTATGCTACCCAAATCTAAGGTATTGTAATCCACTTGATTGGATTTGATTCAACCCATTTCAACGCGATTCGGCTCAATTTGGCTCTGTTCAAATCTATTCTACTCTACTCTATTCCCCTCTACTCCACTCTAGCCTACTCTTTTCTGTATTCGTTCTGTGTCGTTCTGTTCTATTTTGTTGTGTTCTGTTCTGTTTTATTCTATTCTACTCTATTCTACCCTACTCTAGCCTACCCGAACCTCCCCTAGTCTAGTCTATTCAATTGAATTCGAGAAATTTTGACGCGACTAGGGGCCGAATCGGTGTGATTCATGTCCATTCGGCTCCATTTGTCTCGAATAGTGTCGATTCAGCTCGATTAGGCTCGATTTGGCTCCATTAGGCTCGATTCACTGGATTCGGCTCGATTTCGCTCAATTCAGCTCGATTTGGCCCTCTTTGGCCCTCTTCGGCTCTCTTCAGCTCTTTTCTACTCTACTCGATTCCATTGCACACCATTCTACTCCATTCTACGCTCTTCTACTATACCCTACTGTAATTGATTCGATGGGATTCGACGCCATTCGACGCGATTTGTCTCGTTTCGTCTCCATTCAGCTTGATTCGACTCTGTTCTACTCTACTCTATTCTACTCTACACTATTCTGCTCTGCTCTACCCTTTTCTACTCTATTCTATTGTATCCTTTCCATTCTCTTCTACTGTGTTCAAGTCTACTCTATTCCATCCTACCCTAATCTAATCTATTCTACTGGATTCGATTCCACGCATCTCCATGCGATTCGGCTCAAATCGGCTCCTTTCCACTCCATTCATCCCCAATCGGCTCAAATCGGTTCGATTCAGCTCTAATCGGTTCCATTCGGCTCTAGTCAGCTCGAATAGGCTCTATTCAGCTCTATTCGGCTCTATTAGACTCTACTCAACTCTATTATCTCTTTTCGACTCCACTCGACTCCATGCTACACCATTCTACTCCATCTTAAACTATTCTCTACTCTATTGTATTCTACTCTCCCCTACTGTAGTCTATTCTAATTGACTGGATTGGATTGGATTGGAATTGATCAGATTCAATGCAATTCGACCGGATTCGACGCGATACGGCACGATTCCACGGGATTCGGCGTGATTCGTCTTGGTTTCTATCCATTTAGCTCTTTTGGGCTCTATTTGGCTCTATTCGGCAATGTTCGACTCTACTCTACTCTACTCTTCTATACTCTGCTCTTCTCGACCCTATTCTTTCAGTTCTGTTCTCTTCTGTTCTGTTCTACTGCACTCTATTCTACCCTACCCTACCCTAACTTAGCCTACTGTAATCTGTTCTATGCTATTCGACACACTTGAATGGGATTCGACCTGATTCGGGTCATATCGGCTCGATTCATCTCCTTTCTGCTCCATTAAACTCGATTCGGTTCTATTCGGCTCTTTTCCACTCTATTCGGCTCTTTTTGGCAGTATTCGACTCTATTTGAGTCTAGTCGACTCGATTCTTTCTGTTCTGTTCTATTCTACTCTATTCTATTCTTCTCTACCCTACCCTAACCCTACCTTCCCCACACTAATCTATTTGATTCGATTCGACACATTTCAAACGACTCGACATGATTCATCTCGATTCACCTTGAATTTGGTCAATTCGGCTGTATTCAGCTCTGTTTGGCTCTTTTCGGCTCTCTTCAACTCGATTTGACTCTATTCTACTGGACCCGACTCTACTTAATTCTATTCTCTTCTTTCTCTTGTGTTCTGTTGTGTTGTAGTCTAGCCTCTGCTACCGTACCCTTCTCTAATCTAATCTATTCGATTCAACGCATTTCGACGCGATTCCATGTGATTAGGCTTGAATCGGCTCGATTTAGCTTTATTTGGCTTGAATTGGGTCAATTCGTCTCGATCCTGCTCAATTCAGCATAATTAGGCTCGAGTGAACCTTATTCAGCCCTGTTCAGCTCTACTCAACCCTTTCTACTTTATTTGTCTCTATTTGGCTCCATTCAACTCCCTTCCACACCACTCTACTCTTTTCTACTCTATTCTATTCTGTTCTACCCTACCCTACTCTAATCTATTCTAATCGATTCGATTCATCACGATTTGTCTCCTTTCCTCTCCATTCGAATCGATTCGGCTTGAATTGGATCTATTCACCTATATTCTGCACTACCCGACTCTGACTATTCCACTCTACTCAACTCTACTCCGTTCTACTCTTGGTATTCTCTTCTGTTCTACTCTATTCTATTCTTCTGTGCCCTTCCCTACTGAATCCCAGTCTAACCTACACTACTCTAATCTATTCAATTTAATTCGATTCCATTCAGTTTGACACCATTCGACCCGATTTGAGACAATTTGACGGGATTCGGTGAGATTCCGCGAGATTTGATGCGTTTTGGTGGGATTTGATGGAATTCGACGAGATCCGATGCAATAGGATGCAATTAAGTGTGTTTTGGCTCGATTTTGCTGGGTTCAGTTTGTCTCTATTTGGCTCATTTCAGCTCCACTAGGCTCCATTCATCCCGAATCTGGTCGACTCGACTCAAGTCGGCTCATTTTGGCCATATTTGGTCCTATTCAGCGTTATTCGGCTCTATTCAACTCTTTTCTACTCTCTGCATCTGTGTTCGAATCCATTTGACTCCATTCCACACCATTCTATTCCATTCTACACTACTGTATTCTACAAAACCCTCCCCCACCCTCCCCTATCCTAATCTAGTCTGCTCTTTTCTAGTCTCCTTTTCTATTTTCTCTATTCCATCCTATGCTACTCTACCATACCCTGCACTAAGCTAACCTACCCTGACCTATGCTGTTCTATTCTATTTCCTTCTATTTTCTCTGTTCCACCGCATGCTTCCCTACCCTATGCTACCCCACCGTACCATACTCTACTACTTTGGGTTACTCAATAAGGGTCCTAATTAAGGGGAGTAGTTCGGGCAAGGGTACTCCTTAAGGCAAGTGTACTAGTTCAGGCTACTAGTTAAGGCCAGGGTACTAGTTAAGGCCAGGCTACTAGTTAAGGCATGGGTACTTGTTGAGGGTACTGGTTAAGGCAAGGGTACCAGTTCAGGCTACTTGTTAAGGACGTACTACTAGTGAAGGCAAGGGTACTAGTGAAGACTACTGGTTAAGGCAAGGGTACTTGTTAGGACTACTAGTTAAGGCAAGGGTACTAGATTAGGCTAAGAGTTCAGGCAAGGGTACTCGTTCAGATTACTGACTTAGGGTACTCTTCAAGACTAGTTGTCTAGGCTACTGCTCTATGCCACTAGTCTAGCTGACTAGTCCAGCTTACTAGTCTAGGCTTCTACTCTAGCCTTCTCTTGTCTACTCTAATGTAGTCTACTTGCATCTACCCTAGTCTTCCTATCATAAACTACCCTACCCTAACCTATTCTAATCGATTCCATTTGATTCGATTCAAAGCATTTCGATGCGACCGGACACCATCACGCTTGAGTCGGCTCGATTCCGCAACATCAGCTCGATTCAGCTCGATTTGGCTCGAATCGCTTCAATTCAGCTCGTTTCCACTCGGTTCAGCCTTATTCGGCCCTATTTGGCTCGATTCGACTCTTTTCTACTCTATTTGTCTCTGTTCGACTCCATTTGACTCCACTCTTCTCCATTCTACTCTATTCTGTTCTACTCTAACCTACGATACTCCAATCTATTCGATTGGATGCGATTCGAAGCAATTTGGTGTGATTCATCTCGTTTTGTTTCCATTTGACTCGATTCGGCCAGAATTGGCTCTATTCAGCTATATCCTGCACTCTTTGACTCTATTGGACTCAATTCTACTCTGCTCTACTCTTGTCCTCTTTACTCTCTCTACTCTACCCTACTGTACTATATTCTATTCTGTACTATTCTGTTCTATTCTACCCACCCGCCCCTCCCCTCCCCTTCCCTAATCTATTTGATTAGACTCGATGTGACGTATTTCCACGCGATTTGACGCGATTAGGCTTGAATCAGCTCGATTCAGTTCGAATCGGCTCTATTCGGCTCGACTTGGCTCCATTTCACTCCATTCGGCTCGATTAGGCTCGAATTCCATCGATTCTGCTGGATTCTGCTCAATTAGGCCTTATTTGGGCCTATTCGGCCCTATTCTGCTCTATTAGACTCTTTTGTACTCTGTTCATATCTATCCGTCTCTATTGGACTCCGTTCAACTCCATTCCTCACTATTTTCCTCTCTTCTATTCTACCCTTCCCTACCCTAATCTCTTCTAATCGATTCGATTTGATTTGACGCGATTCGAAGCAATCGGACGAGATTCGTCTCGTTTTGTCTCCACTCGGCTCAATTCGGCTATGTTCTCTCTCTTTGACTCTATTCTATTCTGTTGTATTCTTTCTGTTCTGTTCTATTCTCTCCTATTCTGTTGTACTCTATTCTATTCTACCCTACCCGACCCAACGGCACCCCACCCGAACCTACCCTACTTTAATCTATTGGATTCAATTCGATTCCGTGCAAAGCGATTTGATAGGACTTGACTGGATTCGGCAAATCTGAAGGGATTTGATGAGATTCCATGCGACTCGACGTGATTCAGTAGGATTCTCTGAGGTTTGACGCAATTCGAAGTTATTCGACGTGATTCGATGGGATTCGACACGATATGAAGCGATTTGACCTTGTTTGATTCAAAACGATGTGACTCGACTCGATTCGACCTGATTCGATTCGACGCTGTTCGGTGACAGTCAGTGCGATTCTGCTTGATTCCGCTCGATTAGGTGTGATTCGGCAGTATACAGCTCTTTTCGGCTGTATTCAGCTCCATTCGTCTCTATTCAGCTTATTCGGCTCTATTCGACTGTATTCGACTCTACTCTTTTCCACTCGATTCTACTCGATTCTATTCCTTCTATTCTGTTCTAATCTCTTCTATTCCACTCTACTCTGTTCTATTCTCCCCTCCCCTCCCCTCCCCTTCTCTAATCTATACGTCTCGATTGGATTTGACGCGTTGAACGCGATTCGAGGCGATGAAGCTTGAATCGGCTCGATTCGGCTCGATTTGGCTCTATTCGGCTCAGTTAGGCTCCATTCAGCTTGTTTTGGCTTGAATCGCTTCGAATCTGCTCGATTTGGCCTTCTTCGGCCCTATTCTGCTCTATTCGACTCTTTTCTACTCTATTCGTTTCTACTTGACTCCATTCTACTCCATTCTATTCATTCCACACTATTCTACTTTATTCTGCTCTACCCTACCCAACACCACTCTAATTTACTCTACTTGCTTCTACACGATTCCTCTCATTTTGTCTGCATTTGGCTCTATTCAGCTCTATTCTACTCTTCTCTACTCTATTGTATTGTTTCTACTCTGTTCTGTACTATTCTACTCTATTCTACCCTACCCTATGCTACCCAAATCTAAGGTATTGTAATCCACTTGATTGGATTTGATTCAACCCATTTCAACGCGATTCGGCTCAATTTGGCTCTGTTCAAATCTATTCTACTCTACTCTATTCCCCTCTACTCCACTCTAGCCTACTCTTTTCTGTATTCGTTCTGTGTCGTTCTGTTCTATTTTGTTGTGTTCTGTTCTGTTTTATTCTATTCTACTCTATTCTACCCTACTCTAGCCTACCCGAACCTCCCCTACTCTAGTCTATTCAATTGAATTCGAGAAATTTTGACGCGACTAGGGGCCGAATCGGTGTGATTCATGTCCATTCGGCTCCATTTGTCTCGAATAGTGTCGATTCAGCTCGATTAGGCTCGATTTGGCTCCATTAGGCTCGATTCACTGGATTCGGCTCGATTTCGCTCAATTCAGCTCGATTTGGCCCTCTTTGGCCCTCTTCGGCTCTCTTCAGCTCTTTTCTACTCTACTCGATTCCATTGCACACCATTCTACTCCATTCTACGCTCTTCTACTATACCCTACTGTAATTGATTCGATGGGATTCGACGCCATTCGACGCGATTTGTCTCGTTTCGTCTCCATTCAGCTTGATTCGACTCTGTTCTACTCTACTCTATTCTACTCTACACTATTCTGCTCTGCTCTACCCTTTTCTACTCTATTCTATTGTATCCTTTCCATTCTCTTCTACTGTGTTCAAGTCTACTCTATTCCATCCTACCCTAATCTAATCTATTCTACTGGATTCGATTCCACGCATCTCCATGCGATTCGGCTCAAATCGGCTCCTTTCCACTCCATTCATCCCCAATCGGCTCAAATCGGTTCGATTCAGCTCTAATCGGCTCCATTCGGCTCTAGTCAGCTCGAATAGGCTCTGTTCAGCTCTATTCGGCTCTATTAGACTCTACTCAACTCTATTATCTCTTTTCGACTCCACTCGACTCCATGCTACACCATTCTACTCCATCTTAAACTATTCTCTACTCTATTGTATTCTACTCTCCCCTACTGTAGTCTATTCTAATTGACTGGATTGGATTGGATTGGAATTGATCAGATTCAATGCAATTCGACCGGATTCGACGCGATACGGCACGATTCCACGGGATTCGGCGTGATTCGTCTTGGTTTCTATCCATTTAGCTCTTTTGGGCTCTATTTGGCTCTATTCGGCAATGTTCGACTCTACTCTACTCTACTCTTCTATACTCTGCTCTTCTCGACCCTATTCTTTCAGTTCTGTTCTCTTCTGTTCTGTTCTACTGCACTCTATTCTACCCTACCCTACCCTAACTTAGCCTACTGTAATCTGTTCTATGCTATTCGACACACTTGAATGGGATTCGACCTGATTCGGGTCATATCGGCTCGATTCATCTCCTTTCTGCTCCATTAAACTCGATTCGGTTCTATTCGGCTCTTTTCCACTCTATTCGGCTCTTTTTGGCAGTATTCGACTCTATTTGACTCTAGTCGACTCGATTCTTTCTGTTCTGTTCTATTCGACTCTATTCTATTCTTCTCTACCCTACCCTAACCCTACCTTCCCCACACTAATCTATTTGATTCGATTCGACACATTTCAAACGACTCGACATGATTCATCTCGATTCACCTTGAATTTGGTCAATTCGGCTGTATTCAGCTCTGTTTGGCTCTTTTCGGCTCTCTTCAACTCGATTTGACTCTATTCTACTGGACCCGACTCTACTTAATTCTATTCTCTTCTTTCTCTTGTGTTCTGTTGTGTTGTAGTCTAGCCTCTGCTACCGTACCCTTCTCTACTCTAATCTATTCGATTCAACGCATTTCGACGCGATTCCATGTGATTAGGCTTGAATCGACTCGATTTAGCTTTATTTGGCTTGAATTGGGTCAATTCGTCTCGATCCTGCTCAATTCAGCATAATTAGGCTCGAGTGAACCTTATTCAGCCCTGTTCAGCTCTACTCAACCCTTTCTACTTTATTTGTCTCTATTTGGCTCCATTCAACTCCCTTCCACACCACTCTACTCTTTTCTACTCTATTCTATTCTGTTCTACCCTACCCTACTCTAATCTATTCTAATCGATTCGATTCATCACGATTTGTCTCCTTTCCTCTCCATTCGAATCGATTCGGCTTGAATTGGATCTATTCACCTATATTCTGCACTACCCGACTCTGACTATTCCACTCTACTCAACTCTACTCCGTTCTACTCTTGGTATTCTCTTCTGTTCTACTCTATTCTATTCTTCTGTGCCCTTCCCTACTGAATCCCAGTCTAACCTACACTACTCTAATCTATTCAATTTAATTCGATTCCATTCAGTTTGACACCATTCGACCCGATTTGAGACAATTTGACGAGATTCGGTGAGATTCCGCGAGATTTGATGCGTTTTGGTGGGATTTGATGGAATTCGACGAGATCCGATGCAATAGGATGCAATTAAGTGTGTTTTGGCTCGATTTTGCTGGGTTCAGTTTGTCTCTATTTGGCTCATTTCAGCTCCACTAGGCTCCATTCATCCCGAATCTGGTCGACTCGACTCAATTCGGCTCATTTTGGCCATATTTGGTCCTATTCAGCGTTATTCGGCTCTATTCAACTCTTTTCTACTCTCTGCATCTGTGTTCGAATCCATTTGACTCCATTCCACACCATTCTATTCCATTCTACACTACTGTATTCTACAAAACCCTCCCCCACCCTCCCCTATCCTAATCTAGTCTGCTCTTTTCTAGTCTCCTTTTCTATTTTCTCTATTCCATCCTATGCTACTCTACCATACCCTGCACTAAGCTAACCTACCCTGACCTATGCTGTTCTATTCTATTTCCTTCTATTTTCTCTGTTCCACCGTATGCTTCCCTACCCTATGCTACCCCACCGTACCATACTCTACTACTTTGGGTTACTCAATAAGGGTCCTAATTAAGGGGAGTAGTTCGGGCAAGGGTACTCCTTAAGGCAAGTGTACTAGTTCAGGCTACTAGTTAAGGCCAGGGTACTAGTTAAGGCCAGGCTACTAGTTAAGGCATGGGTACTTGTTGAGGGTACTGGTTAAGGCAAGGGTACCAGTTCAGGCTACTTGTTAAGGACGTACTACTAGTGAAGGCAAGGGTACTAGTGAAGACTACTGGTTAAGGCAAGGGTACTTGTTAGGACTACTAGTTAAGGCAAGGGTACTAGATTAGGCTAAGAGTTCAGGCAAGGGTACTCGTTCAGATTACTGACTTAGGGTACTCTTCAAGACTAGTTGTCTAGGCTACTGCTCTATGCCACTAGTCTAGCTGACTAGTCCAGCTTACTAGTCTAGGCTTCTACTCTAGCCTTCTCTTGTCTACTCTAATGTAGTCTACTTGCATCTACCCTAGTCTTCCTATCATAAACTACCCTACCCTAACCTATTCTAATCGATTCCATTTGATTCGATTCAAAGCATTTCGATGCGACCGGACACCATCACGCTTGAGTCGGCTCGATTCCGCAACATCAGCTCGATTCAGCTCGATTTGGCTCGAATCGCTTCAATTCAGCTCGTTTCCACTCGGTTCAGCCTTATTCGGCCCTATTTGGCTCGATTCGACTCTTTTCTACTCTATTTGTCTCTGTTCGACTCCATTTGACTCCACTCTTCTCCATTCTACTCTATTCTGTTCTACTCTACCCTACGATACTCCAATCTATTCGATTGGATGCGATTCGAAGCAATTTGGTGTGATTCATCTCGTTTTGTTTCCATTTGACTCGATTCGGCCAGAATTGGCTCTATTCAGCTATATCCTGCACTCTTTGACTCTATTGGACTCAATTCTACTCTGCTCTACTCTTGTCT
Source organism: Loxodonta africana (assembly GCF_030014295.1). NCBI lineage: Eukaryota > Metazoa > Chordata > Mammalia > Proboscidea > Elephantidae > Loxodonta > Loxodonta africana. The sequence continues at coordinate 352,665 of NW_026974898.1, read as the reverse complement.
GCTTTACTCTCTCTACTCTACCCTACTGTACTATATTCTATTCTGTACTATTCTGTTCTATTCTACCCACCCGCCCCTCCCCTACCCTTCCCTAATCTATTTGATTAGATTCGATGTGACGTATTTCCACGCGATTTGACGCGATTAGGCTTGAATCAGCTCGATTCAGTTCGAATCGGCTCTACTCGGCTCGACTTGGCTCCATTTCACTCCATTCGGCTCGATTAGGCTCGAATTCCATCGATTCTGCTGGATTCTGCTCAATTAGGCCTTATTTGGGCCTATTCGGCCCTATTCTGCTCTATTAGACTCTTTTGTACTCTATTCATATCTATCCGTCTCTATTGGACTCCGTTCAACTCCATTCCTCACTATTTTCCTCTCTTCTATTCTACCCTTCCCTACCCTAATCTCTTCTAATCGATTCGATTTGATTTGACGCGATTCGAAGCAACCGGACGTGATTCGTCTCGTTTTGTCTCCACTCGGCTCAATTCGGCTATGTTCTCTCTCTTTGACTCTATTCTATTCTGTTGTATTCTTTCTGTTCTGTTCTATTCTCTCCTATTCTGTTGTACTCTATTCTATTCTACCCTACCCGACCCAACGGCACCCCACCCGAACCTACCCTACTTTAATCTATTGGATTCAATTCGATTCCGTGCAAAGCGATTTGATAGGACTTGACTGGATTCGGCAAATCTGAAGGGATTTGATGAGATTCCATGCGACTCGACGTGATTCAGTAGGATTCTCTGAGGTTTGACGCAATTCGAAGTTATTCGACGTGATTCGATGGGATTCGACACGATATGAAGCGATTTGACCTTGTTTGATTCAAAACGATGTGACTCGACTCGATTCGACCTGATTCGATTCGACGCTGTTCGGTGACAGTCAGTGCGATTCTGCTTGATTCCGCTCGATTAGGTGTGATTCGGCAGTATACAGCTCTTTTCGGCTGTATTCAGCTCCATTCGTCTCTATTCAGCTTATTCGGCTCTATTCGACTGTATTCGACTCTACTCTTTTCCACTCGATTCTACTCGATTCTATTCCTTCTATTCTGTTCTAATCTCTTCTATTCCACTCTACTCTGTTCTATTCTCCCCTCCCCTCCCCTCCCCTTCTCTAATCTATACGTCTGGATTGGATTTGACGCGTTGAACGCGATTCGAGGCGATGAAGCTTGAATCGGCTCGATTCGGCTCGATTTGGCTCTATTCGGCTCAGTTAGGCTCCATTCAGCTTGTTTTGGCTTGAATCGCTTCGAATCTGCTCGATTTGGCCTTCTTCGGCCCTATTCTGCTCTATTCGACTCTTTTCTACTCTATTCGTTTCTACTTGACTCCATTCTACTCCATTCTATTCATTCCACACTATTCTACTTTATTCTGCTCTACCCTACCCAACACCACTCTAATTTACTCTACTTGCTTCTACACGATTCCTCTCATTTTGTCTGCATTTGGCTCTATTCAGCTCTATTCTACTCTTCTCTACTCTATTGTATTGTTTCTACTCTGTTCTGTACTATTCTACTCTATTCTACCCTACCCTATGCTACCCAACTCTAAGGTATTGTAATCCACTTGATTGGATTTGATTCAACCCATTTCAACGCGATTCGGCTCAATTTGGCTCTGTTCAAATCTATTCTACTCTACTCTATTCCCCTCTACTCCACTCTAGCCTACTCTTTTCTGTATTCGTTCTGTGTCGTTCGGTTCTATTTTGTTGTGTTCTGTTCTGTTTTATTCTATTCTACTCTATTCTACCCTACTCTAGCCTACCCGAACCTCCCCTAGTCTAGTCTATTCAATTGAATTCGAGAAATTTTGACGCGACTAGGGACCGAATCAGTGTGATTCATGTCCATTCGGCTCCATTTGTCTCGAATAGTGTCGATTCAGCTCGATTAGGCTCGATTTGGCTCCATTAGGCTCGATTCACTGGATTCGGCTCGATTTCGCTCAATTCAGCTCGATTTGGCCCTCTTTGGCCCTCTTCGGCTCTCTTCAGCTCTTTTCTACTCTACTCGATTCCATTGCACACCATTCTACTCCATTCTACGCTCTTCTACTATACCCTACTGTAATTGATTCGATGGGATTCGACGCCATTCGACGCGATTTGTCTCGTTTCGTCTCCATTCAGCTTGATTCGACTCTGTTCTACTCTACTCTCTTCTACTCTACACTATTCTGCTCTGCTCTACCCTTTTCTACTCTATTCTATTGTATCCTTTCCATTCTCTTCTACTGTGTTCAAGTCTACTCTATTCCATCCTACCCTAATCTAATCTATTCTACTGGATTCGATTCCACACATCTCGATGCGATTCGGCTCAAATCGGCTCCTTTCCACTCCATTCATCCCCAATCGGCTCAAATCGGTTCGATTCAGCTCTAATCGGCTCCATTCGGCTCTAGTCAGCTCGAATAGGCTCTGTTCAGCTCTATTCGGCTCTATTAGACTCTACTCAACTCTATTATCTCTTTTCGACTCCACTCGACTCCATGCTACACCATTCTACTCCATCCTAAACTATTCTCTACTGTATTGTATTTTACTCTCCCGTCCTGTAGTCTATTCTAATTGATTGGATTGGATTGGATTGGAATTGATCAGATTCAATGCAATTCGACCGGATTCGACGCGATACGGCACGATTCCACGGGATTCGGCGTGATTCGTCTTGGTTTCTATCCATTTAGCTCTTTTGGGCTCTATTTGGCTCTATTCGGCAATGTTCGACTCTACTCTACTCTACTCTTCTATACTCTGCTCTTCTCGACCCTATTCTTTCAGTTCTGTTCTCTTCTGTTCTGTTCTACTGCACTCTATTCTACCCTACCCTACCCTAACTTAGCCTACTGTAATCTGTTCTATGCTATTCGACACACTTGAATGGGATTCGACCTGATTCGGGTCATATCGGCTCGATTCATCTCCTTTCTGCTCCATTAAACTCGATTCGGTTCTATTCGGCTCTTTTCCACTCTATTCGGCTCTTTTTGGCAGTATTCGACTCTATTTGACTCTAGTCGACTCGATTCTTTCTGTTCTGTTCTATTCTACTCTATTCTATTCTTCTCTACCCTACCCTAACCCTACCTTCCCCACACTAATCTATTTGATTCGATTCGACACATTTCAAACGACTCGACATGATTCATCTCGATTCACCTTGAATTTGGTCAATTCGGCTCTATTCAGCTCTGTTTGGTTCTTTTCGGCTCTCTTCAACTCGATTTGACTCTATTCTACTGGACCCGACTCTACTTAATTCTATTCTCTTCTTTCTCTTGTGTCTGTTGTGTTGTAGTCTAGCCTCTGCTACCGTACCCTTCTCTACTCTAATCTATTCGATTCAACGCATTTCGACGCGATTCCATGTGATTAGGCTTGAATCGGCTCGATTTAGCTTTATTTGGCTTGAATTGGGTCAATTCGTCTCGATCCTGCTCAATTCAGCATAATTAGGCTCCAGTGAACCTTATTCAGCCCTGTTCAGCTCTACTCAACCCTTTCTACTTTATTTGTCTCTATTTGGCTCCATTCAACTCCATTCCACACCACTCTACTCTTTTCTACTCTATTCTATTCTGTTCTACCCTACCCTACTCTAATCTATTCTAATCGATTCGATTCATCACGATTTGTCTCCTTTCCTCTCCATTCGAATCGATTCGGCTTGAATTGGATCTATTCATCTATATTCTGCACTACCCGACTCTGACTATTCCACTCTACTCAACTCTACTCCGTTCTACTCTTGGTATTCTCTTCTGTTCTACTCTATTCTATTCTTCTGTGCCCTTCCCTACTGAATCCCAGTCTAACCTACACTACTCTAATCTATTCAATTTAATTCGATTCCATTCAGTTTGACACCATTCGACCCGATTTGAGACAATTCGACGGGATTCGGTGAGATTCCGCGAGATTTGATGCGTTTTGGTGGGATTTGATGGAATTCGACGAGATCCGATGCAATAGGATGCAATTAAGTGTGTTTTGGCTCGATTTTGCTGGGTTCAGTTTGTCTCTATTTGGCTCATTTCAGCTCCACTAGGCTCCATTCATCCCGAATCTGGTCGACTCGACTCAATTCGGCTCATTTTGGCCATATTTGGTCCTATTCAGCGTTATTCGGCTCTATTCAACTCTTTTCTACTCTCTGCATCTGTGTTCGAATCCATTTGACTCCATTCCACACCATTCTATTCCGTTCTACACTACTGTATTCTACAAAACCCTCCCCCACCCTAGCCTATCCTAATCTAGTCTGCTCTTTTCTAGTCTCCTTTTCTATTTTCTCGATTCCATCCTATGCTACTCTACCATACCCTGCACTAAGCTAACGTACCCTGACCTATGCTGTTCTATTCTGTTTCCTTCTATTTTCTCTGTTCCACCGTATGCTTCCCTACCCTATGCTACCCCACCGTACCATACTCTACTACTTAGGGTTACTCAATAAGGGTCCTAATTAAGGGGAGTAGTTCGGGCAAGGGTACTCCTTAAGGCAAGTGTACTAGTTCAGGCTACTAGTTAAGGCCAGGGTACTAGTTAAGGCCAGGCTACTGGTTAAGGCATGGGTACTTGTTGAGGGTACTGGTTAAGGCAAGGGTACCAGTTCAGGCTACTTGTTAAGGACGTACTACTAGTGAAGGCAAGGGTACTAGTGAAGACTACTGGTTAAGGCAAGAGTACTTGTTAGGACTACTAGTTAAGGCAAGGGTACTAGATTAGGCTAAGAGTTCAGGCAAGGGTACTCGTTCAGATTACTGACTTAGGGTACTCTTCAAGACTAGTTGTCTTGGCTACTGCTCTATGCCACTAGTCTAGCTGACTAGTCCAGCTTACTAGTCTAGGCTTCTACTCTAGCCTTCTCTTGTCTACTCTAATGTAGTCTACTTGCATCTACCCTAGTCTTCCTATCATAAACTACCCTACCCTAACCTATTCTAATCGATTCCATTTGATTCGATTCAAAGCATTTCGATGCGACCGGACACCATCACGCTTGAGTCGGCTCGATTCCGCAACATCAGCTCGATTCAGCTCGATTTGGCTCGAATCGCTTCAATTCAGCTCGTTTCCACTCGGTTCAGCCTTATTCGGCCCTATTTGGCTCGATTCGACTCTTTTCTACTCTATTTGTCTCTGTTCGACTCCATTTGACTCCACTCTTCTCCATTCTACGCTATTCTACTCTATTCTGTTCTACTCTACCCTACGATACTCCAATCTATTCGATTGGATGCGATTCGAAGCAATTTGGTGTGATTCATCTCGTTTTGTTTCCATTTGACTCGATTCGGCCAGAATTGGCTCTATTCAGCTATATCCTGCACTCTTTGACTCTATTGGACTCAATTCTACTCTGCTCTACTCTTGTCTGCTTTACTCTCTCTACTCTACCCTACTGTACTATATTCTATTCTGTACTATTCTGTTCTATTCTACCCACCCGCCCCTCCCCTACCCTTCCCTAATCTATTTGATTAGATTCGATGTGACGTATTTCCACGCGATTTGACGCGATTAGGCTTGAATCAGCTCGATTCAGTTCGAATCGGCTCTACTCGGCTCGACTTGGCTCCATTTCACTCCATTCGGCTCGATTAGGCTCGAATTCCATCGATTCTGCTGGATTCTGCTCAATTAGGCCTTATTTGGGCCTATTCGGCCCTATTCTGCTCTATTAGACTCTTTTGTACTCTATTCATATCTATCCGTCTCTATTGGACTCCGTTCAACTCCATTCCTCACTATTTTCCTCTCTTCTATTCTACCCTTCCCTACCCTAATCTCTTCTAATCGATTCGATTTGATTTGACGCGATTCGAAGCAACCGGACGTGATTCGTCTCGTTTTGTCTCCACTCGGCTCAATTCGGCTATGTTCTCTCTCTTTGACTCTATTCTATTCTGTTGTATTCTTTCTGTTCTGTTCTATTCTCTCCTGTTCTGTTGTACTCTATTCTATTCTACCCTACCCGACCCAACGGCACCCCACCCGAACCTACCCTACTTTAATCTATTGGATTCAATTCGATTCCGTGCAAAGCGATTTGATAGGACTTGACTGGATTCGGCAAGATCTGAAGGGATTTGATGAGATTCCATGCAACTCGACGTGATTCTGTAGGATTCTCTGAGGTTTGACGCAATTCGAAGTTATTCGACGTGATTCGATGGGATTCGACACGATATGAAGCGATTTGACCTTGTTTGATTCAAAACGATGTGACTCGACTCGATTCGACCTGATTCGATTCGACGCTGTTCGGTGACAGTCAGTGCGATTCTGCTTGATTCCACTCGATTAGGTGTGATTCGGCAGTATACAGCTCTTTTCGGCTGTATTCAGCTCCATTCGTCTCTATTCAGCTTATTCGGCTCTATTCGACTGTATTCGACTCTACTCTTTTCCACTCGATTCTACTCGATTCTATTCCTTCTATTCTGTTCTAATCTCTTCTATTCCACTCTACTCTGTTCTATTCTCCCCTCCCCTCCCCTCCCCTTCTCTAATCTATACGTCTGGATTGGATTTGACGCGTTGAACGCGATTCGAGGCAATGAAGCTTGAATCAGCTCGATTCGGCTCGATTTGGCTCTATTCGGCTCAGTTAGGCTCCATTCAGCTTGTTTTGGCTTGAATCGCTTCGAATCTGCTCGATTTGGCCTTCTTCGGCCCTATTCTGCTCTATTCGACTCTTTTCTACTCTATTCGTTTCTACTTGACTCCATTCTACTCCATTCTATTCATTCCACACTATTCTACTTTATTCTGCTCTACCCTACCCAACACCACTCTAATTTACTCTACTTGCTTCTACACGATTCCTCTCATTTTGTCTGCATTTGGCTCTATTCAGCTCTATTCTACTCTTCTCTACTCTATTGTATTGTTTCTACTCTGTTCTGTACTATTCTACTCTATTCTACCCTACCCTATGCTACCCAACTCTAAGGTATTGTAATCCACTTGATTGGATTTGATTCAACCCATTTCAACGCGATTCGGCTCAATTTGGCTCTGTTCAAATCTATTCTACTCTACTCTATTCCCCTCTACTCCACTCTAGCCTACTCTTTTCTGTATTCGTTCTGTGTCGTTCGGTTCTATTTTGTTGTGTTCTGTTCTGTTTTATTCTATTCTACTCTATTCTACCCTACTCTAGCCTACCCGAACCTCCCCTAGTCTAGTCTATTCAATTGAATTCGAGAAATTTTGACGCGACTAGGGACCGAATCAGTGTGATTCATGTCCATTCGGCTCCATTTGTCTCGAATAGTGTCGATTCAGCTCGATTAGGCTCGATTTGGCTCCATTAGGCTCGATTCACTGGATTCGGCTCGATTTCGCTCAATTCAGCTCGATTTGGCCCTCTTTGGCCCTCTTCGGCTCTCTTCAGCTCTTTTCTACTCTACTCGATTCCATTGCACACCATTCTACTCCATTCTACGCTCTTCTACTATACCCTACTGTAATTGATTCGATGGGATTCGACGCCATTCGACGCGATTTGTCTCGTTTCGTCTCCATTCAGCTTGATTCGACTCTGTTCTACTCTACTCTATTCTACTCTACACTATTCTGCTCTGCTCTACCCTTTTCTACTCTATTCTATTGTATCCTTTCCATTCTCTTCTACTGTGTTCAAGTCTACTCTATTCCATCCTACCCTAATCTAATCTATTCTACTGGATTCGATTCCACACATCTCGATGCGATTCGGCTCAAATCGGCTCCTTTCCACTCCATTCATCCCCAATCGGCTCAAATCGGTTCGATTCAGCTCTAATCGGCTCCATTCGGCTCTAGTCAGCTCGAATAGGCTCTGTTCAGCTCTATTCGGCTCTATTAGACTCTACTCAACTCTATTATCTCTTTTCGACTCCACTCGACTCCATGCTACACCATTCTACTCCATCCTAAACTATTCTCTACTGTATTGTATTTTACTCTCCCGTCCTGTAGTCTATTCTAATTGATTGGATTGGATTGGATTGGAATTGATCAGATTCAATGCAATTCGACCGGATTCGACGCGATACGGCACGATTCCACGGGATTCGGCGTGATTCGTCTTGGTTTCTATCCATTTAGCTCTTTTGGGCTCTATTTGGCTCTATTCGGCAATGTTCGACTCTACTCTACTCTACTCTTCTATACTCTGCTCTTCTCGACCCTATTCTTTCAGTTCTGTTCTCTTCTGTTCTGTTCTACTGCACTCTATTCTACCCTACCCTACCCTAACTTAGCCTACTGTAATCTGTTCTATGCTATTCGACACACTTGAATGGGATTCGACCTGATTCGGGTCATATCGGCTCGATTCATCTCCTTTCTGCTCCATTAAACTCGATTCGGTTCTATTCGGCTCTTTTCCACTCTATTCGGCTCTTTTTGGCAGTATTCGACTCTATTTGACTCTAGTCGACTCGATTCTTTCTGTTCTGTTCTATTCTACTCTATTCTATTCTTCTCTACCCTACCCTAACCCTACCTTCCCCACACTAATCTATTTGATTCGATTCGACACATTTCAAACGACTCGACATGATTCATCTCGATTCACCTTGAATTTGGTCAATTCGGCTCTATTCAGCTCTGTTTGGTTCTTTTCGGCTCTCTTCAACTCGATTTGACTCTATTCTACTGGACCCGACTCTACTTAATTCTATTCTCTTCTTTCTCTTGTGTCTGTTGTGTTGTAGTCTAGCCTCTGCTACCGTACCCTTCTCTACTCTAATCTATTCGATTCAACGCATTTCGACGCGATTCCATGTGATTAGGCTTGAATCGGCTCGATTTAGCTTTATTTGGCTTGAATTGGGTCAATTCGTCTCGATCCTGCTCAATTCAGCATAATTAGGCTCCAGTGAACCTTATTCAGCCCTGTTCAGCTCTACTCAACCCTTTCTACTTTATTTGTCTCTATTTGGCTCCATTCAACTCCATTCCACACCACTCTACTCTTTTCTACTCTATTCTATTCTGTTCTACCCTACCCTACTCTAATCTATTCTAATCGATTCGATTCATCACGATTTGTCTCCTTTCCTCTCCATTCGAATCGATTCGGCTTGAATTGGATCTATTCATCTATATTCTGCACTACCCGACTCTGACTATTCCACTCTACTCAACTCTACTCCGTTCTACTCTTGGTATTCTCTTCTGTTCTACTCTATTCTATTCTTCTGTGCCCTTCCCTACTGAATCCCAGTCTAACCTACACTACTCTAATCTATTCAATTTAATTCGATTCCATTCAGTTTGACACCATTCGACCCGATTTGAGACAATTCGACGGGATTCGGTGAGATTCCGCGAGATTTGATGCGTTTTGGTGGGATTTGATGGAATTCGACGAGATCCGATGCAATAGGATGCAATTAAGTGTGTTTTGGCTCGATTTTGCTGGGTTCAGTTTGTCTCTATTTGGCTCATTTCAGCTCCACTAGGCTCCATTCATCCCGAATCTGGTCGACTCGACTCGATTCGGCTCATTTTGGCCATATTTGGTCCTATTCAGCGTTATTCGGCTCTATTCAACTCTTTTCTACTCTCTGCATCTGTGTTCGAATCCATTTGACTCCATTCCACACCATTCTATTCCGTTCTACACTACTGTATTCTACAAAACCCTCCCCCACCCTAGCCTATCCTAATCTAGTCTGCTCTTTTCTAGTCTCCTTTTCTATTTTCTCGATTCCATCCTATGCTACTCTACCATACCCTGCACTAAGCTAACGTACCCTGACCTATGCTGTTCTATTCTGTTTCCTTCTATTTTCTCTGTTCCACCGTATGCTTCCCTACCCTATGCTACCCCACCGTACCATACTCTACTACTTAGGGTTACTCAATAAGGGTCCTAATTAAGGGGAGTAGTTCGGGCAAGGGTACTCCTTAAGGCAAGTGTACTAGTTCAGGCTACTAGTTAAGGCCAGGGTACTAGTTAAGGCCAGGCTACTGGTTAAGGCATGGGTACTTGTTGAGGGTACTGGTTAAGGCAAGGGTACCAGTTCAGGCTACTTGTTAAGGACGTACTACTAGTGAAGGCAAGGGTACTAGTGAAGACTACTGGTTAAGGCAAGAGTACTTGTTAGGACTACTAGTTAAGGCAAGGGTACTAGATTAGGCTAAGAGTTCAGGCAAGGGTACTCGTTCAGATTACTGACTTAGGGTACTCTTCAAGACTAGTTGTCTTGGCTACTGCTCTATGCCACTAGTCTAGCTGACTAGTCCAGCTTACTAGTCTAGGCTTCTACTCTAGCCTTCTCTTGTCTACTCTAATGTAGTCTACTTGCATCTACCCTAGTCTTCCTATCATAAACTACCCTACCCTAACCTATTCTAATCGATTCCATTTGATTCGATTCAAAGCATTTCGATGCGACCGGACACCATCACGCTTGAGTCGGCTCGATTCCGCAACATCAGCTCGATTCAGCTCGATTTGGCTCGAATCGCTTCAATTCAGCTCGTTTCCACTCGGTTCAGCCTTATTCGGCCCTATTTGGCTCGATTCGACTCTTTTCTACTCTATTTGTCTCTGTTCGACTCCATTTGACTCCACTCTTCTCCATTCTACGCTATTCTACTCTATTCTGTTCTACTCTACCCTACGATACTCCAATCTATTCGATTGGATGCGATTCGAAGCAATTTGGTGTGATTCATCTCGTTTTGTTTCCATTTGACTCGATTCGGCCAGAATTGGCTCTATTCAGCTATATCCTGCACTCTTTGACTCTATTGGACTCAATTCTACTCTGCTCTACTCTTGTCTGCTTTACTCTCTCTACTCTACCCTACTGTACTATATTCTATTCTGTACTATTCTGTTCTATTCTACCCACCCGCCCCTCCCCTACCCTTCCCTAATCTATTTGATTAGATTCGATGTGACGTATTTCCACGCGATTTGACGCGATTAGGCTTGAATCAGCTCGATTCAGTTCGAATCGGCTCTACTCGGCTCGACTTGGCTCCATTTCACTCCATTCGGCTCGATTAGGCTCGAATTCCATCGATTCTGCTGGATTCTGCTCAATTAGGCCTTATTTGGGCCTATTCGGCCCTATTCTGCTCTATTAGACTCTTTTGTACTCTATTCATATCTATCCGTCTCTATTGGACTCCGTTCAACTCCATTCCTCACTATTTTCCTCTCTTCTATTCTACCCTTCCCTACCCTAATCTCTTCTAATCGATTCGATTTGATTTGACGCGATTCGAAGCAACCGGACGTGATTCGTCTCGTTTTGTCTCCACTCGGCTCAATTCGGCTATGTTCTCTCTCTTTGACTCTATTCTATTCTGTTGTATTCTTTCTGTTCTGTTCTATTCTCTCCTGTTCTGTTGTACTCTATTCTATTCTACCCTACCCGACCCAACGGCACCCCACCCGAACCTACCCTACTTTAATCTATTGGATTCAATTCGATTCCGTGCAAAGCGATTTGATAGGACTTGACTGGATTCGGCAAGATCTGAAGGGATTTGATGAGATTCCATGCAACTCGACGTGATTCTGTAGGATTCTCTGAGGTTTGACGCAATTCGAAGTTATTCGACGTGATTCGATGGGATTCGACACGATATGAAGCGATTTGACCTTGTTTGATTCAAAACGATGTGACTCGACTCGATTCGACCTGATTCGATTCGACGCTGTTCGGTGACAGTCAGTGCGATTCTGCTTGATTCCACTCGATTAGGTGTGATTCGGCAGTATACAGCTCTTTTCGGCTGTATTCAGCTCCATTCGTCTCTATTCAGCTTATTCGGCTCTATTCGACTGTATTCGACTCTACTCTTTTCCACTCGATTCTACTCGATTCTATTCCTTCTATTCTGTTCTAATCTCTTCTATTCCACTCTACTCTGTTCTATTCTCCCCTCCCCTCCCCTCCCCTTCTCTAATCTATACGTCTGGATTGGATTTGACGCGTTGAACGCGATTCGAGGCAATGAAGCTTGAATCAGCTCGATTCGGCTCGATTTGGCTCTATTCGGCTCAGTTAGGCTCCATTCAGCTTGTTTTGGCTTGAATCGCTTCGAATCTGCTCGATTTGGCCTTCTTCGGCCCTATTCTGCTCTATTCGACTCTTTTCTACTCTATTCGTTTCTACTTGACTCCATTCTACTCCATTCTATTCATTCCACACTATTCTACTTTATTCTGCTCTACCCTACCCAACACCACTCTAATTTACTCTACTTGCTTCTACACGATTCCTCTCATTTTGTCTGCATTTGGCTCTATTCAGCTCTATTCTACTCTTCTCTACTCTATTGTATTGTTTCTACTCTGTTCTGTACTATTCTACTCTATTCTACCCTACCCTATGCTACCCAACTCTAAGGTATTGTAATCCACTTGATTGGATTTGATTCAACCCATTTCAACGCGATTCGGCTCAATTTGGCTCTGTTCAAATCTATTCTACTCTACTCTATTCCCCTCTACTCCACTCTAGCCTACTCTTTTCTGTATTCGTTCTGTGTCGTTCGGTTCTATTTTGTTGTGTTCTGTTCTGTTTTATTCTATTCTACTCTATTCTACCCTACTCTAGCCTACCCGAACCTCCCCTAGTCTAGTCTATTCAATTGAATTCGAGAAATTTTGACGCGACTAGGGACCGAATCAGTGTGATTCATGTCCATTCGGCTCCATTTGTCTCGAATAGTGTCGATTCAGCTCGATTAGGCTCGATTTGGCTCCATTAGGCTCGATTCACTGGATTCGGCTCGATTTCGCTCAATTCAGCTCGATTTGGCCCTCTTTGGCCCTCTTCGGCTCTCTTCAGCTCTTTTCTACTCTACTCGATTCCATTGCACACCATTCTACTCCATTCTACGCTCTTCTACTATACCCTACTGTAATTGATTCGATGGGATTCGACGCCATTCGACGCGATTTGTCTCGTTTCGTCTCCATTCAGCTTGATTCGACTCTGTTCTACTCTACTCTATTCTACTCTACACTATTCTGCTCTGCTCTACCCTTTTCTACTCTATTCTATTGTATCCTTTCCATTCTCTTCTACTGTGTTCAAGTCTACTCTATTCCATCCTACCCTAATCTAATCTATTCTACTGGATTCGATTCCACGCATCTCCATGCGATTCGGCTCAAATCGGCTCCTTTCCACTCCATTCATCCCCAATCGGCTCAAATCGGTTCGATTCAGCTCTAATCGGCTCCATTCGGCTCTAGTCAGCTCGAATAGGCTCTGTTCAGCTCTATTCGGCTCTATTAGACTCTACTCAACTCTATTATCTCTTTTCGACTCCACTCGACTCCATGCTACACCATTCTACTCCATCCTAAACTATTCTCTACTGTATTGTATTGTACTCTCCCGTCCTGTAGTCTATTCTAATTGATTGGATTGGATTGGATTGGAATTGATCAGATTCAATGCAATTCGACCGGATTCGACGCGATACGGCACGATTCCACGGGATTCGGCGTGATTCGTCTTGGTTTCTATCCATTTAGCTCTTTTGGGCTCTATTTGGCTCTATTCGGCAATGTTCGACTCTACTCTACTCTACTCTTCTATACTCTGCTCTTCTCGACCCTATTCTTTCAGTTCTGTTCTCTTCTGTTCTGTTCTACTGCACTCTATTCTACCCTACCCTACCCTAACTTAGCCTACTGTAATCTGTTCTATGCTATTCGACACACTTGAATGGGATTCGACCTGATTCGGGTCATATCGGCTCGATTCATCTCCTTTCTGCTCCATTAAACTCGATTCGGTTCTATTCGGCTCTTTTCCACTCTATTCGGCTCTTTTTGGCAGTATTCGACTCTATTTGACTCTAGTCTACTCGATTCTTTCTGTTCTGTTCTATTCTACTCTATTCTATTCTTCTCTACCCTACCCTAACCCTACCTTCCCCACACTAATCTATTTGATTCGATTCGACACATTTCAAACGACTCGACATGATTCATCTCGATTCACCTTGAATTTGGTCAATTCGGCTCTATTCAGCTCTGTTTGGCTCTTTTCGGCTCTCTTCAACTCGATTTGACTCTATTCTACTGGACCCGACTCTACTTAATTCTATTCTCTTCTTTCTCTTGTGTTCTGTTGTGTTGTAGTCTAGCCTCTGCTACCGTACCCTTCTCTACTCTAATCTATTCGATTCAACGCATTTCGACGCGATTCCATGTGATTAGGCTTGAATCGGCTCGATTTAGCTTTATTTGGCTTGAATTGGGTCAATTCGTCTCGATCCTGCTCAATTCAGCATAATTAGGCTCCAGTGAACCTTATTCAGCCCTGTTCAGCTCTACTCAACCCTTTCTACTTTATTTGTCTCTATTTGGCTCCATTCAACTCCATTCCACACCACTCTACTCTTTTCTACTCTATTCTATTCTGTTCTACCCTACCCTACTCTAATCTATTCTAATCGATTCGATTCATCACGATTTGTCTCCTTTCCTCTCCATTCGAATCGATTCGGCTTGAATTGGATCTATTCATCTATATTCTGCCCTACCCGACTCTGACTATTCCACTCTACTCAACTCTACTCCGTTCTACTCTTGGTATTCTCTTCTGTTCTACTCTATTCTATTCTTCTGTGCCCTTCCCTACTGAATCCCAGTCTAACCTACACTACTCTAATCTATTCAATTTAATTCGATTCCATTCAGTTTGACACCATTCGACCCGATTTGAGACAATTCGACGGGATTCGGTGAGATTCCGCGAGATTTGATGCGTTTTGGTGGGATTTGATGGAATTCGACGAGATCCGATGCAATAGGATGCAATTAAGTGTGTTTTGGCTCGATTTTGCTGGGTTCAGTTTGTCTCTATTTGGCTCATTTCAGCTCCACTAGGCTCCATTCATCCCGAATCTGGTCGACTCGACTCAATTCGGCTCATTTTGGCCATATTTGGTCCTATTCAGCGTTATTCGGCTCTATTCAACTCTTTTCTACTCTCTGCATCTGTGTTCGAATCCATTTGACTCCATTCCACACCATTCTATTCCGTTCTACACTACTGTATTCTACAAAACCCTCCCCCACCCTACCCTATCCTAATCTAGTCTGCTCTTTTCTAGTCTCCTTTTCTATTTTCTCGATTCCATCCTATGCTACTCTACCATACCCTGCACTAAGCTAACGTATCCTGACCTATGCTGTTCTATTCTATTTCCTTCTATTTTCTCTGTTCCACCGTATGCTTCCCTACCCTATGCTACCCCACCGTACCATACTCTACTACTTAGGGTTACTCAATAAGGGTCCTAATTAAGGGGAGTAGTTCGGGCAAGGGTACTCCTTAAGGCAAGTGTACTAGTTCAGGCTACTAGTTAAGGCCAGGCTACTAGTTAAGGCCAGGCTACTAGTTAAGGCATGGGTACTTGTTGAGGGTACTGGTTAAGGCAAGGGTACCAGTTCAGGCTACTTGTTAAGGACGTACTACTAGTGAAGGCAAGGGTACTAGTGAAGACTACTGGTTAAGGCAAGGGTACTTGTTAGGACTACTAGTTAAGGCAAGGGTACTAGATTAGGCTAAGAGTTCAGGCAAGGGTACTCGTTCAGATTACTGACTTAGGGTACTCTTCAAGACTAGTTTTCTTGGCTACTGCTCTATGCCACTAGTCTAGCTGACTAGTCCAGCTTACTAGTCTAGGCTTCTACTCTAGCCTTCTCTTGTCTACTCTAATGTAGTCTACTTGCATCTACCCTAGTCTTCCTATCATAAACTACCCTACCCTAACCTATTCTAATCGATTCCATTTGATTCGATTCAAAGCATTTCGATGCGACCGGACACCATCACGCTTGAGTCGGCTCGATTCCGCAACATCAGCTCGATTCAGCTCGATTTGGCTCGAATCGCTTCAATTCAGCTCGTTTCCACTCGGTTCAGCCTTATTCGGCCCTATTTGGCTCGATTCGACTCTTTTCTACTCTATTTGTCTCTGTTCGACTCCATTTGACTCCACTCTTCTCCATTCTACGCTATTCTACTCTATTCTGTTCTACTCTACCCTACGATACTCCAATCTATTCGATTGGATGCGATTCGAAGCAATTTGGTGTGATTCATCTCGTTTTGTTTCCATTTGACTCGATTCGGCCAGAATTGGCTCTATTCAGCTATATCCTGCACTCTTTGACTCTATTGGACTCAATTCTACTCTGCTCTACTCTTGTCTGCTTTACTCTCTCTACTCTACCCTACTGTACTATATTCTATTCTGTACTATTCTGTTCTATTCTACCCACCCGCCCCTCCCCTACCCTTCCCTAATCTATTTGATTAGATTCGATGTGACGTATTTCCACGCGATTTGACGCGATTAGGCTTGAATCAGCTCGATTCAGTTCGAATCGGCTCTACTCGGCTCGACTTGGCTCCATTTCACTCCATTCGGCTCGATTAGGCTCGAATTCCATCGATTCTGCTGGATTCTGCTCAATTAGGCCTTATTTGGGCCTATTCGGCCCTATTCTGCTCTATTAGACTCTTTTGTACTCTATTCATATCTATCCGTCTCTATTGGACTCCGTTCAACTCCATTCCTCACTATTTTCCTCTCTTCTATTCTACCCTTCCCTACCCTAATCTCTTCTAATCGATTCGATTTGATTTGACGCGATTCGAAGCAACCGGACGTGATTCGTCTCGTTTTGTCTCCACTCGGCTCAATTCGGCTATGTTCTCTCTCTTTGACTCTATTCTATTCTGTTGTATTCTTTCTGTTCTGTTCTATTCTCTCCTATTCTGTTGTACTCTATTCTATTCTACCCTACCCGACCCAACGGCACCCCACCCGAACCTACCCTACTTTAATCTATTGGATTCAATTCGATTCCGTGCAAAGCGATTTGATAGGACTTGACTGGATTCGGCAAGATCTGAAGGGATTTGATGAGATTCCATGCGACTCGACGTGATTCAGTAGGATTCTCTGAGGTTTGACGCAATTCGAAGTTATTCGACGTGATTCGATGGGATTCGACACGATATGAAGCGATTTGACCTTGTTTGATTCAAAACGATGTGACTCGACTCGATTCGACCTGATTCGATTCAACGCTGTTCGGTGACAGTCAGTGCGATTCTGCTTGATTCCGCTCGATTAGGTGTGATTCGGCAGTATACAGCTCTTTTCGGCTGTATTCAGCTCCATTCGTCTCTATTCAGCTTATTCGGCTCTATTCGACTGTATTCGACTCTACTCTTTTCCACTCGATTCTACTCGATTCTATTCCTTCTATTCTGTTCTAATCTCTTCTATTCCACTCTACTCTGTTCTATTCTCCCCTCCCCTCCCCTCCCCTTCTCTAATCTATACGTCTCGATTGGATTTGACGCGTTGAACGCGATTCGAGGCGATGAAGCTTGAATCGGCTCGATTCGGCTCGATTTGGCTCTATTCGGCTCAGTTAGGCTCCATTCAGCTTGTTTTGGCTTGAATCGCTTCGAATCTGCTCGATTTGGCCTTCTTCGGCCCTATTCTGCTCTATTCGACTCTTTTCTACTCTATTCGTTTCTACTTGACTCCATTCTACTCCATTCTATTCATTCCACACTATTCTACTTTATTCTGCTCTACCCTACCCAACACCACTCTAATTTACTCTACTTGCTTCTACACGATTCCTCTCATTTTGTCTGCATTTGGCTCTATTCAGCTCTATTCTACTCTTCTCTACTCTATTGTATTGTTTCTACTCTGTTCTGTACTATTCTACTCTATTCTACCCTACCCTATGCTACCCAACTCTAAGGTATTGTAATCCACTTGATTGGATTTGATTCAACCCATTTCAACGCGATTCGGCTCAATTTGGCTCTGTTCAAATCTATTCTACTCTACTCTATTCCCCTCTACTCCACTCTAGCCTACTCTTTTCTGTATTCGTTCTGTGTCGTTCGGTTCTATTTTGTTGTGTTCTGTTCTGTTTTATTCTATTCTACTCTATTCTACCCTACTCTAGCCTACCCGAACCTCCCCTAGTCTAGTCTATTCAATTGAATTCGAGAAATTTTGACGCGACTAGGGACCGAATCAGTGTGATTCATGTCCATTCGGCTCCATTTGTCTCGAATAGTGTCGATTCAGCTCGATTAGGCTCGATTTGGCTCCATTAGGCTCGATTCACTGGATTCGGCTCGATTTCGCTCAATTCAGCTCGATTTGGCCCTCTTTGGCCCTCTTCGGCTCTCTTCAGCTCTTTTCTACTCTACTCGATTCCATTGCACACCATTCTACTCCATTCTACGCTCTTCTACTATACCCTACTGTAATTGATTCGATGGGATTCGACGCCATTCGACGCGATTTGTCTCGTTTCGTCTCCATTCAGCTTGATTCGACTCTGTTCTACTCTACTCTATTCTACTCTACACTATTCTGCTCTGCTCTACCCTTTTCTACTCTATTCTATTGTATCCTTTCCATTCTCTTCTACTGTGTTCAAGTCTACTCTATTCCATCCTACCCTAATCTAATCTATTCTACTGGATTCGATTCCACGCATCTCCATGCGATTCGGCTCAAATCGGCTCCTTTCCACTCCATTCATCCCCAATCGGCTCAAATCGGTTCGATTCAGCTCTAATCGGCTCCATTCGGCTCTAGTCAGCTCGAATAGGCTCTGTTCAGCTCGATTCGGCTCTATTAGACTCTACTCAACTCTATTATCTCTTTTCGACTCCACTCGACTCCATGCTACACCATTCTACTCCATCCTAAACTATTCTCTACTGTATTGTATTGTACTCTCCCGTCCTGTAGTCTATTCTAATTGATTGGATTGGATTGGATTGGAATTGATCAGATTCAATGCAATTCGACCGGATTCGACGCGATACGGCACGATTCCACGGGATTCGGCGTGATTCGTCTTGGTTTCTATCCATTTAGCTCTTTTGGGCTCTATTTGGCTCTATTCGGCAATGTTCGACTCTACTCTACTCTACTCTTCTATACTCTGCTCTTCTCGACCCTATTCTTTCAGTTCTGTTCTCTTCTGTTCTGTTCTACTGCACTCTATTCTACCCTACCCTACCCTAACTTAGCCTACTGTAATCTGTTCTATGCTATTCGACACACTTGAATGGGATTCGACCTGATTCGGGTCATATCGGCTCGATTCATCTCCTTTCTGCTCCATTAAACTCGATTCGGTTCTATTCGGCTCTTTTCCACTCTATTCGGCTCTTTTTGGCAGTATTCGACTCTATTTGACTCTAGTCTACTCGATTCTTTCTGTTCTGTTCTATTCTACTCTATTCTATTCTTCTCTACCCTACCCTAACCCTACCTTCCCCACACTAATCTATTTGATTCGATTCGACACATTTCAAACGACTCGACATGATTCATCTCGATTCACCTTGAATTTGGTCAATTCGGCTCTATTCAGCTCTGTTTGGCTCTTTTCGGCTCTCTTCAACTCGATTTGACTCTATTCTACTGGACCCGACTCTACTTAATTCTATTCTCTTCTTTCTCTTGTGTTCTGTTGTGTTGTAGTCTAGCCTCTGCTACCGTACCCTTCTCTACTCTAATCTATTCGATTCAACGCATTTCGACGCGATTCCATGTGATTAGGCTTGAATCGGCTCGATTTAGCTTTATTTGGCTTGAATTGGGTCAATTCGTCTCGATCCTGCTCAATTCAGCATAATTAGGCTCCAGTGAACCTTATTCAGCCCTGTTCAGCTCTACTCAACCCTTTCTACTTTATTTGTCTCTATTTGGCTCCATTCAACTCCATTCCACACCACTCTACTCTTTTCTACTCTATTCTATTCTGTTCTACCCTACCCTACTCTAATCTATTCTAATCGATTCGATTCATCACGATTTGTCTCCTTTCCTCTCCATTCGAATCGATTCGGCTTGAATTGGATCTATTCATCTATATTCTGCACTACCCGACTCTGACTATTCCACTCTACTCAACTCTACTCCGTTCTACTCTTGGTATTCTCTTCTGTTCTACTCTATTCTATTCTTCTGTGCCCTTCCCTACTGAATCCCAGTCTAACCTACACTACTCTAATCTATTCAATTTAATTCGATTCCATTCAGTTTGACACCATTCGACCCGATTTGAGACAATTCGACGGGATTCGGTGAGATTCCGCGAGATTTGATGCGTTTTGGTGGGATTTGATGGAATTCGACGAGATCCGATGCAATAGGATGCAATTAAGTGTGTTTTGGCTCGATTTTGCTGGGTTCAGTTTGTCTCTATTTGGCTCATTTCAGCTCCACTAGGCTCCATTCATCCCGAATCTGGTCGACTCGACTCGATTCGGCTCATTTTGGCCATATTTGGTCCTATTCAGCGTTATTCGGCTCTATTCAACTCTTTTCTACTCTCTGCATCTGTGTTCGAATCCATTTGACTCCATTCCACACCATTCTATTCCGTTCTACACTACTGTATTCTACAAAACCCTCCCCCACCCTAGCCTATCCTAATCTAGTCTGCTCTTTTCTAGTCTCCTTTTCTATTTTCTCGATTCCATCCTATGCTACTCTACCATACCCTGCACTAAGCTAACGTACCCTGACCTATGCTGTTCTATTCTATTTCCTTCTATTTTCTCTGTTCCACCGTATGCTTCCCTACCCTATGCTACCCCACCGTACCATACTCTACTACTTAGGGTTACTCAATAAGGGTCCTAATTAAGGGGAGTAGTTCGGGCAAGGGTACTCCTTAAGGCAAGTGTACTAGTTCAGGCTACTAGTTAAGGCCAGGCTACTAATTAAGGCCAGGCTACTAGTTAAGGCATGGGTACTTGTTGAGGGTACTGGTTAAGGCAAGGGTACCAGTTCAGGCTACTTGTTAAGGACGTACTACTAGTGAAGGCAAGGGTACTAGTGAAGACTACTGGTTAAGGCAAGGGTACTTGTTAGGACTACTAGTTAAGGCAAGGGTACTAGATTAGGCTAAGAGTTCAGGCAAGGGTACTCGTTCAGCTTACTGACTTAGGGTACTCTTCAAGACTAGTTGTCTAGGCTACTGCTCTATGCCACTAGTCTAGCTGACTAGTCCAGCTTACTAGTCTAGGCTTCTACTCTAGCCTTCTCTTGCCTACTCTAATGTAGTCTACTTGCATCTACCCTAGTCTTCCTATCATAAACTACCCTACCCTAACCTATTCTAATCGATTCCATTTGATTCGATTCAAAGCATTTCGATGCGACCGGACACCATCACGCTTGAGTCGGCTCGATTCCGCAACATCAGCTCGATTCAGCTCGATTTGGCTCGAATCGCTTCAATTCAGCTCGTTTCCACTCGGTTCAGCCTTATTCGGCCCTATTTGGCTCGATTCGACTCTTTTCTACTCTATTTGTCTCTGTTCGACTCCATTTGACTCCACTCTTCTCCATTCTACGCTATTCTACTCTATTCTGTTCTACTCTACCCTACGATACTCCAATCTATTCGATTGGATGCGATTCGAAGCAATTTGGTGTGATTCATCTCGTTTTGTTTCCATTTGACTCGATTCGGCCAGAATTGGCTCTATTCAGCT
This sequence comes from Loxodonta africana, assembly GCF_030014295.1. NCBI lineage: Eukaryota > Metazoa > Chordata > Mammalia > Proboscidea > Elephantidae > Loxodonta > Loxodonta africana. Next base: position 331,081 of record NW_026974898.1, on the reverse strand, counting down.
ATATCCTGCACTCTTTGACTCTATTGGACTCAATTCTACTCTGCTCTACTCTTGTCTGCTTTACTCTCTCTACTCTACCCTACTGTACTATATTCTATTCTGTACTATTCTGTTCTATTCTACCCACCCGCCCCTCCCCTACCCTTCCCTAATCTATTTGATTAGATTCGATGTGACGTATTTCCACGCGATTTGACGCGATTAGGCTTGAATCAGCTCGATTCAGTTCGAATCGGCTCTACTCGGCTCGACTTGGCTCCATTTCACTCCATTCGGCTCGATTAGGCTCGAATTCCATCGATTCTGCTGGATTCTGCTCAATTAGGCCTTATTTGGGCCTATTCGGCCCTATTCTGCTCTATTAGACTCTTTCGTACTCTATTCATATCTATCCGTCTCTATTGGACTCCGTTCAACTCCATTCCTCACTATTTTCCTCTCTTCTATTCTACCCTTCCCTACCCTAATCTCTTCTAATCGATTCGATTTGATTTGACGCGATTCGAAGCAACCGGACGTGATTCGTCTCGTTTTGTCTCCACTCGGCTCAATTCGGCTATGTTCTCTCTCTTTGACTCTATTCTATTCTGTTGTATTCTTTCTGTTCTGTTCTATTCTCTCCTATTCTGTTGTACTCTATTCTATTCTACCCTACCCGACCCAACGGCACCCCACCCGAACCTACCCTACTTTAATCTATTGGATTCAATTCGATTCCGTGCAAAGCGATTTGATAGGACTTGACTGGATTCGGCAAGATCTGAAGGGATTTGATGAGATTCCATGCGACTCGACGTGATTCAGTAGGATTCTCTGAGGTTTGACGCAATTCGAAGTTATTCGACGTGATTCGATGGGATTCGACACGATATGAAGCGATTTGACCTTGTTTGATTCAAAACGATGTGACTCGACTCGATTCGACCTGATTCGATTCGACGCTGTTCGGTGACAGTCAGTGCGATTCTGCTTGATTCCGCTCGATTAGGTGTGATTCGGCAGTATACAGCTCTTTTCGGCTGTATTCAGCTCCATTCGTCTCTATTCAGCTTATTCGGCTCTATTCGACTGTATTCGACTCTACTCTTTTCCACTCGATTCTACTCGATTCTATTCCTTCTATTCTGTTCTAATCTCTTCTATTCCACTCTACTCTGTTCTATTCTCCCCTCCCCTCCCCTCCCCTTCTCTAATCTATACGTCTGGATTGGATTTGACGCGTTGAACGCGATTCGAGGCGATGAAGCTTGAATCGGCTCGATTCGGCTCGATTTGGCTCTATTCGGCTCAGTTAGGCTCCATTCAGCTTGTTTTGGCTTGAATCGCTTCGAATCTGCTCGATTTGGCCTTCTTCGGCCCTATTCTGCTCTATTCGACTCTTTTCTACTCTATTCGTTTCTACTTGACTCCATTCTACTCCATTCTATTCATTCCACACTATTCTACTTTATTCTGCTCTACCCTACCCAACACCACTCTAATTTACTCTACTTGCTTCTACACGATTCCTCTCATTTTGTCTGCATTTGGCTCTATTCAGCTCTATTCTACTCTTCTCTACTCTATTGTATTGTTTCTACTCTGTTCTGTACTATTCTACTCTATTCTACCCTACCCTATGCTACCCAACTCTAAGGTATTGTAATCCACTTGATTGGATTTGATTCAACCCATTTCAACGCGATTCGGCTCAATTTGGCTCTGTTCAAATCTATTCTACTCTACTCTATTCCCCTCTACTCCACTCTAGCCTACTCTTTTCTGTATTCGTTCTGTGTCGTTCGGTTCTATTTTGTTGTGTTCTGTTCTGTTTTATTCTATTCTACTCTATTCTACCCTACTCTAGCCTACCCGAACCTCCCCTAGTCTAGTCTATTCAATTGAATTCGAGAAATTTTGACGCGACTAGGGACCGAATCAGTGTGATTCATGTCCATTCGGCTCCATTTGTCTCGAATAGTGTCGATTCAGCTCGATTAGGCTCGATTTGGCTCCATTAGGCTCGATTCACTGGATTCGGCTCGATTTCGCTCAATTCAGCTCGATTTGGCCCTCTTTGGCCCTCTTCGGCTCTCTTCAGCTCTTTTCTACTCTACTCGATTCCATTGCACACCATTCTACTCCATTCTACGCTCTTCTACTATACCCTACTGTAATTGATTCGATGGGATTCGACGCCATTCGACGCGATTTGTCTCGTTTCGTCTCCATTCAGCTTGATTCGACTCTGTTCTACTCTACTCTATTCTACTCTACACTATTCTGCTCTGCTCTACCCTTTTCTACTCTATTCTATTGTATCCTTTCCATTCTCTTCTACTGTGTTCAAGTCTACTCTATTCCATCCTACCCTAATCTAATCTATTCTACTGGATTCGATTCCACGCATCTCCATGCGATTCGGCTCAAATCGGCTCCTTTCCACTCCATTCATCCCCAATCGGCTCAAATCGGTTCGATTCAGCTCTAATCGGCTCCATTCGGCTCTAGTCAGCTCGAATAGGCTCTGTTCAGCTCGATTCGGCTCTATTAGACTCTACTCAACTCTATTATCTCTTTTCGACTCCACTCGACTCCATGCTACACCATTCTACTCCATCCTAAACTATTCTCTACTGTATTGTATTGTACTCTCCCGTCCTGTAGTCTATTCTAATTGATTGGATTGGATTGGATTGGAATTGATCAGATTCAATGCAATTCGACCGGATTCGACGCGATACGGCACGATTCCACGGGATTCGGCGTGATTCGTCTTGGTTTCTATCCATTTAGCTCTTTTGGGCTCTATTTGGCTCTATTCGGCAATGTTCGACTCTACTCTACTCTACTCTTCTATACTCTGCTCTTCTCGACCCTATTCTTTCAGTTCTGTTCTCTTCTGTTCTGTTCTACTGCACTCTATTCTACCCTACCCTACCCTAACTTAGCCTACTGTAATCTGTTCTATGCTATTCGACACACTTGAATGGGATTCGACCTGATTCGGGTCATATCGGCTCGATTCATCTCCTTTCTGCTCCATTAAACTCGATTCGGTTCTATTCGGCTCTTTTCCACTCTATTCGGCTCTTTTTGGCAGTATTCGACTCTATTTGACTCTAGTCTACTCGATTCTTTCTGTTCTGTTCTATTCTACTCTATTCTATTCTTCTCTACCCTACCCTAACCCTACCTTCCCCACACTAATCTATTTGATTCGATTCGACACATTTCAAACGACTCGACATGATTCATCTCGATTCACCTTGAATTTGGTCAATTCGGCTCTATTCAGCTCTGTTTGGCTCTTTTCGGCTCTCTTCAACTCGATTTGACTCTATTCTACTGGACCCGACTCTACTTAATTCTATTCTCTTCTTTCTCTTGTGTTCTGTTGTGTTGTAGTCTAGCCTCTGCTACCGTACCCTTCTCTACTCTAATCTATTCGATTCAACGCATTTCGACGCGATTCCATGTGATTAGGCTTGAATCGGCTCGATTTAGCTTTATTTGGCTTGAATTGGGTCAATTCGTCTCGATCCTGCTCAATTCAGCATAATTAGGCTCCAGTGAACCTTATTCAGCCCTGTTCAGCTCTACTCAACCCTTTCTACTTTATTTGTCTCTATTTGGCTCCATTCAACTCCATTCCACACCACTCTACTCTTTTCTACTCTATTCTATTCTGTTCTACCCTACCCTACTCTAATCTATTCTAATCGATTCGATTCATCACGATTTGTCTCCTTTCCTCTCCATTCGAATCGATTCGGCTTGAATTGGATCTATTCATCTATATTCTGCACTACCCGACTCTGACTATTCCACTCTACTCAACTCTACTCCGTTCTACTCTTGGTATTCTCTTCTGTTCTACTCTATTCTATTCTTCTGTGCCCTTCCCTACTGAATCCCAGTCTAACCTACACTACTCTAATCTATTCAATTTAATTCGATTCCATTCAGTTTGACACCATTCGACCCGATTTGAGACAATTCGACGGGACTCGGTGAGATTCCGCGAGATTTGATGCGTTTTGGTGGGATTTGATGGAATTCGACGAGATCCGATGCAATAGGATGCAATTAAGTGTGTTTTGGCTCGATTTTGCTGGGTTCAGTTTGTCTCTATTTGGCTCATTTCAGCTCCACTAGGCTCCATTCATCCCGAATCTGGTCGACTCGACTCGATTCGGCTCATTTTGGCCATATTTGGTCCTATTCAGCGTTATTCGGCTCTATTCAACTCTTTTCTACTCTCTGCATCTGTGTTCGAATCCATTTGACTCCATTCCACACCATTCTATTCCGTTCTACACTACTGTATTCTACAAAACCCTCCCCCACCCTAGCCTATCCTAATCTAGTCTGCTCTTTTCTAGTCTCCTTTTCTATTTTCTCGATTCCATCCTATGCTACTCTACCATACCCTGCACTAAGCTAACGTACCCTGACCTATGCTGTTCTATTCTATTTCCTTCTATTTTCTCTGTTCCACCGTATGCTTCCCTACCCTATGCTACCCCACCGTACCATACTCTACTACTTAGGGTTACTCAATAAGGGTCCTAATTAAGGGGAGTAGTTCGGGCAAGGGTACTCCTTAAGGCAAGTGTACTAGTTCAGGCTACTAGTTAAGGCCAGGCTACTAGTTAAGGCCAGGCTACTAGTTAAGGCATGGGTACTTGTTGAGGGTACTGGTTAAGGCAAGGGTACCAGTTCAGGCTACTTGTTAAGGACGTACTACTAGTGAAGGCAAGGGTACTAGTGAAGACTACTGGTTAAGGCAAGGGTACTTGTTAGGACTACTAGTTAAGGCAAGGGTACTAGATTAGGCTAAGAGTTCAGGCAAGGGTACTCGTTCAGATTACTGACTTAGGGTACTCTTCAAGACTAGTTGTCTAGGCTACTGCTCTATGCCACTAGTCTAGCTGACTAGTCCAGCTTACTAGTCTAGGCTTCTACTCTAGCCTTCTCTTGCCTACTCTAATGTAGTCTACTTGCATCTACCCTAGTCTTCCTATCATAAACTACCCTACCCTAACCTATTCTAATCGATTCCATTTGATTCGATTCAAAGCATTTCGATGCGACCGGACACCATCACGCTTGAGTCGGCTCGATTCCGCAACATCAGCTCGATTCAGCTCGATTTGGCTCGAATCGCTTCAATTCAGCTCGTTTCCACTCGGTTCAGCCTTATTCGGCCCTATTTGGCTCGATTCGACTCTTTTCTACTCTATTTGTCTCTGTTCGACTCCATTTGACTCCACTCTTCTCCATTCTACGCTATTCTACTCTATTCTGTTCTACTCTACCCTACGATACTCCAATCTATTCGATTGGATGCGATTCGAAGCAATTTGGTGTGATTCATCTCGTTTTGTTTCCATTTGACTCGATTCGGCCAGAATTGGCTCTATTCAGCTATATCCTGCACTCTTTGACTCTATTGGACTCAATTCTACTCTGCTCTACTCTTGTCTGCTTTACTCTCTCTACTCTACCCTACTGTACTATATTCTATTCTGTACTATTCTGTTCTATTCTACCCACCCGCCCCTCCCCTACCCTTCCCTAATCTATTTGATTAGATTCGATGTGACGTATTTCCACGCGATTTGACGCGATTAGGCTTGAATCAGCTCGATTCAGTTCGAATCGGCTCTACTCGGCTCGACTTGGCTCCATTTCACTCCATTCGGCTCGATTAGGCTCGAATTCCATCGATTCTGCTGGATTCTGCTCAATTAGGCCTTATTTGGGCCTATTCGGCCCTATTCTGCTCTATTAGACTCTTTCGTACTCTATTCATATCTATCCGTCTCTATTGGACTCCGTTCAACTCCATTCCTCACTATTTTCCTCTCTTCTATTCTACCCTTCCCTACCCTAATCTCTTCTAATCGATTCGATTTGATTTGACGCGATTCGAAGCAACCGGACGTGATTTGTCTCGTTTTGTCTCCACTCGGCTCAATTCGGCTATGTTCTCTCTCTTTGACTCTATTCTATTCTGTTGTATTCTTTCTGTTCTGTTCTATTCTCTCCTATTCTGTTGTACTCTATTCTATTCTACCCTACCCGACCCAACGGCACCCCACCCGAACCTACCCTACTTTAATCTATTGGATTCAATTCGATTCCGTGCAAAGCGATTTGATAGGACTTGACTGGATTCGGCAAGATCTGAAGGGATTTGATGAGATTCCATGCGACTCGACGTGATTCAGTAGGATTCTCTGAGGTTTGACGCAATTCGAAGTTATTCGACGTGATTCGATGGGATTCGACACGATATGAAGCGATTTGACCTTGTTTGATTCAAAACGATGTGACTCGACTCGATTCGACCTGATTCGATTCGACGCTGTTCGGTGACAGTCAGTGCGATTCTGCTTGATTCCGCTCGATTAGGTGTGATTCGGCAGTATACAGCTCTTTTCGGCTGTATTCAGCTCCATTCGTCTCTATTCAGCTTATTCGGCTCTATTCGACTGTATTCGACTCTACTCTTTTCCACTCGATTCTACTCGATTCTATTCCTTCTATTCTGTTCTAATCTCTTCTATTCCACTCTACTCTGTTCTATTCTCCCCTCCCCTCCCCTCCCCTTCTCTAATCTATACGTCTCGATTGGATTTGACGCGTTGAACGCGATTCGAGGCGATGAAGCTTGAATCGGCTCGATTCGGCTCGATTTGGCTCTATTCGGCTCAGTTAGGCTCCATTCAGCTTGTTTTGGCTTGAATCGCTTCGAATCTGCTCGATTTGGCCTTCTTCGGCCCTATTCTGCTCTATTCGACTCTTTTCTACTCTATTCGTTTCTACTTGACTCCATTCTACTCCATTCTATTCATTCCACACTATTCTACTTTATTCTGCTCTACCCTACCCAACACCACTCTAATTTACTCTACTTGCTTCTACACGATTCCTCTCATTTTGTCTGCATTTGGCTCTATTCAGCTCTATTCTACTCTTCTCTACTCTATTGTATTGTTTCTACTCTGTTCTGTACTATTCTACTCTATTCTACCCTACCCTATGCTACCCAACTCTAAGGTATTGTAATCCACTTGATTGGATTTGATTCAACCCATTTCAACGCGATTCGGCTCAATTTGGCTCTGTTCAAATCTATTCTACTCTACTCTATTCCCCTCTACTCCACTCTAGCCTACTCTTTTCTGTATTCGTTCTGTGTCGTTCGGTTCTATTTTGTTGTGTTCTGTTCTGTTTTATTCTATTCTACTCTATTCTACCCTACTCTAGCCTACCCGAACCTCCCCTAGTCTAGTCTATTCAATTGAATTCGAGAAATTTTGACGCGACTAGGGACCGAATCAGTGTGATTCATGTCCATTCGGCTCCATTTGTCTCGAATAGTGTCGATTCAGCTCGATTAGGCTCGATTTGGCTCCATTAGGCTCGATTCACTGGATTCGGCTCGATTTCGCTCAATTCAGCTCGATTTGGCCCTCTTTGGCCCTCTTCGGCTCTCTTCAGCTCTTTTCTACTCTACTCGATTCCATTGCACACCATTCTACTCCATTCTACGCTCTTCTACTATACCCTACTGTAATTGATTCGATGGGATTCGACGCCATTCGACGCGATTTGTCTCGTTTCGTCTCCATTCAGCTTGATTCGACTCTGTTCTACTCTACTCTATTCTACTCTACACTATTCTGCTCTGCTCTACCCTTTTCTACTCTATTCTATTGTATCCTTTCCATTCTCTTCTACTGTGTTCAAGTCTACTCTATTCCATCCTACCCTAATCTAATCTATTCTACTGGATTCGATTCCACGCATCTCCATGCGATTCGGCTCAAATCGGCTCCTTTCCACTCCATTCATCCCCAATCGGCTCAAATCGGTTCGATTCAGCTCTAATCGGCTCCATTCGGCTCTAGTCAGCTCGAATAGGCTCTGTTCAGCTCTATTCGGCTCTATTAGACTCTACTCAACTCTATTATCTCTTTTCGACTCCACTCGACTCCATGCTACACCATTCTACTCCATCCTAAACTATTCTCTACTGTATTGTATTGTACTCTCCCGTCCTGTAGTCTATTCTAATTGATTGGATTGGATTGGATTGGAATTGATCAGATTCAATGCAATTCGACGGGATTCGACGCGATACGGCACGATTCCACGGGATTCGGCGTGATTCGTCTTGGTTTCTATCCATTTAGCTCTTTTGGGCTCTATTTGGCTCTATTCGGCAATGTTTGACTCTACTCTACTCTACTCTTCTATACTCTGCTCTTCTCGACCCTATTCTTTCAGTTCTGTTCTCTTCTGTTCTGTTCTACTGCACTCTATTCTACCCTACCCTACCCTAACTTAGCCTACTGTAATCTGTTCTATGCTATTCGACACACTTGAATGGGATTCGACCTGATTCGGGTCATATCGGCTCGATTCATCTCCTTTCTGCTCCATTAAACTCGATTCGGTTCTATTCGGCTCTTTTCCACTCTATTCGGCTCTTTTTGGCAGTATTCGACTCTATTTGACTCTAGTCTACTCGATTCTTTCTGTTCTGTTCTATTCTACTCTATTCTATTCTTCTCTACCCTACCCTAACCCTACCTTCCCCACACTAATCTATTTGATTCGATTCGACACATTTCAAACGACTCGACATGATTCATCTCGATTCACCTTGAATTTGGTCAATTCGGCTCTATTCAGCTCTGTTTGGCTCTTTTCGGCTCTCTTCAACTCGATTTGACTCTATTCTACTGGACCCGACTCTACTTAATTCTATTCTCTTCTTTCTCTTGTGTTCTGTTGTGTTGTAGTCTAGCCTCTGCTACCGTACCCTTCTCTACTCTAATCTATTCGATTCAACGCATTTTGACGCGATTCCATGTGATTAGGCTTGAATCGGCTCGATTTAGCTTTATTTGGCTTGAATTGGGTCAATTCGTCTCGATCCTGCTCAATTCAGCATAATTAGGCTCCAGTGAACCTTATTCAGCCCTGTTCAGCTCTACTCAACCCTTTCTACTTTATTTGTCTCTATTTGGCTCCATTCAACTCCATTCCACACCACTCTACTCTTTTCTACTCTATTCTATTCTGTTCTACCCTACCCTACTCTAATCTATTCTAATCGATTCGATTCATCACGATTTGTCTCCTTTCCTCTCCATTCGAATCGATTCGGCTTGAATTGGATCTATTCATCTATATTCTGCACTACCCGACTCTGACTATTCCACTCTACTCAACTCTACTCCGTTCTACTCTTGGTATTCTCTTCTGTTCTACTCTATTCTATTCTTCTGTGCCCTTCCCTACTGAATCCCAGTCTAACCTACACTACTCTAATCTATTCAATTTAATTCGATTCCATTCAGTTTGACACCATTCGACCCGATTTGAGACAATTCGACGGGATTCGGTGAGATTCCGCGAGATTTGATGCGTTTTGGTGGGATTTGATGGAATTCGACGAGATCCGATGCAATAGGATGCAATTAAGTGTGTTTTGGCTCGATTTTGCTGGGTTCAGTTTGTCTCTATTTGGCTCATTTCAGCTCCACTAGGCTCCATTCATCCCGAATCTGGTCGACTCGACTCGATTCGGCTCATTTTGGCCATATTTGGTCCTATTCAGCGTTATTCGGCTCTATTCAACTCTTTTCTACTCTCTGCATCTGTGTTCGAATCCATTTGACTCCATTCCACACCATTCTATTCCGTTCTACACTACTGTATTCTACAAAACCCTCCCCCACCCTAGCCTATCCTAATCTAGTCTGCTCTTTTCTAGTCTCCTTTTCTATTTTCTCTATTCCATCCTATGCTACTCTACCATACCCTGCCCTAAGCTAACGTACCCTGACCTATGCTGTTCTATTCTATTTCCTTCTATTTTCTCTGTTCCACCGTATGCTTCCCTACCCTATGCTACCCCACCGTACCATACTCTACTACTTAGGGTTACTCAATAAGGGTCCTAATTAAGGGGAGTAGTTCGGGCAAGGGTACTCCTTAAGGCAAGTGTACTAGTTCAGGCTACTAGTTAAGGCCAGGGTACTAGTTAAGGCCAGGCTACTAGTTAAGGCATGGGTACTTGTTGAGGGTACTGGTTAAGGCAAGGGTACCAGTTCAGGCTACTTGTTAAGGACGTACTACTAGTGAAGGCAAGGGTACTAGTGAAGACTACTGGTTAAGGCAAGGGTACTTGTTAGGACTACTAGTTAAGGCAAGGGTACTAGATTAGGCTAAGAGTTCAGGCAAGGGTACTCGTTCAGATTACTGACTTAGGGTACTCTTCAAGACTAGTTGTCTAGGCTACTGCTCTATGCCACTAGTCTAGCTGACTAGTCCAGCTTACTAGTCTAGGCTTCTACTCTAGCCTTCTCTTGTCTACTCTAATGTAGTCTACTTGCATCTACCCTAGTCTTCCTATCATAAACTACCCTACCCTAACCTATTCTAATCGATTCCATTTGATTCGATTCAAAGCATTTCGATGCGACCGGACACCATCACGCTTGAGTCGGCTCGATTCCGCAACATCAGCTCGATTCAGCTCGATTTGGCTCGAATCGCTTCAATTCAGCTCGTTTCCACTCGGTTCAGCCTTATTCGGCCCTATTTGGCTCGATTCGACTCTTTTCTACTCTATTTGTCTCTGTTCGACTCCATTTGACTCCACTCTTCTCCATTCTACGCTATTCTACTCTATTCTGTTCTACTCTACCCTACGATACTCCAATCTATTCGATTGGATGCGATTCGAAGCAATTTGGTGTGATTCATCTCGTTTTGTTTCCATTTGACTCGATTCGGCCAGAATTGGCTCTATTCAGCTATATCCTGCACTCTTTGACTCTATTGGACTCAATTCTACTCTGCTCTACTCTTGTCTGCTTTACTCTCTCTACTCTACCCTACTGTACTATATTCTATTCTGTACTATTCTGTTCTATTCTACCCACCCGCCCCTCCCCTACCCTTCCCTAATCTATTTGATTAGATTCGATGTGACGTATTTCCACGCGATTTGACGCGATTAGGCTTGAATCAGCTCGATTCAGTTCGAATCGGCTCTACTCGGCTCGACTTGGCTCCATTTCACTCCATTCGGCTCGATTAGGCTCGAATTCCATCGATTCTGCTGGATTCTGCTCAATTAGGCCTTATTTGGGCCTATTCGGCCCTATTCTGCTCTATTAGACTCTTTTGTACTCTATTCATATCTATCCGTCTCTATTGGACTCCGTTCAACTCCATTCCTCACTATTTTCCTCTCTTCTATTCTACCCTTCCCTACCCTAATCTCTTCTAATCGATTCGATTTGATTTGACGCGATTCGAAGCAACCGGACGTGATTCGTCTCGTTTTGTCTCCACTCGGCTCAATTCGGCTATGTTCTCTCTCTTTGACTCTATTCTATTCTGTTGTATTCTTTCTGTTCTGTTCTATTCTCTCCTATTCTGTTGTACTCTATTCTATTCTACCCTACCCGACCCAACGGCACCCCACCCGAACCTACCCTACTTTAATCTATTGGATTCAATTCGATTCCGTGCAAAGCGATTTGATAGGACTTGACTGGATTCGGCAAGATCTGAAGGGATTTGATGAGATTCCATGCGACTCGACGTGATTCTGTAGGATTCTCTGAGGTTTGACGCAATTCGAAGTTATTCGACGTGATTCGATGGGATTCGACACGATATGAAGCGATTTGACCTTGTTTGATTCAAAACGATGTGACTCGACTCGATTCGACCTGATTCGATTCGATGCTGTTCGGTGACAGTCAGTGCGATTCTGCTTGATTCCACTCGATTAGGTGTGATTCGGCAGTATACAGCTCTTTTCGGCTGTATTCAGCTCCATTCGTCTCTATTCAGCTTATTCGGCTCTATTCGACTGTATTCGACTCTACTCTTTTCCACTCGATTCTACTCGATTCTATTCCTTCTATTCTGTTCTAATCTCTTCTATTCCACTCTACTCTGTTCTATTCTCCCCTCCCCTCCCCTCCCCTTCTCTAATCTATACGTCTCGATTGGATTTGACGCGTTGAACGCGATTCGAGGCGATGAAGCTTGAATCGGCTCGATTCGGCTCGATTTGGCTCTATTCGGCTCAGTTAGGCTCCATTCAGCTTGTTTTGGCTTGAATCGCTTCGAATCTGCTCGATTTGGCCTTCTTCGGCCCTATTCTGCTCTATTCGACTCTTTTCTACTCTATTCGTTTCTACTTGACTCCATTCTACTCCATTCTATTCATTCCACACTATTCTACTTTATTCTGCTCTACCCTACCCAACACCACTCTAATTTACTCTACTTGCTTCTACACGATTCCTCTCATTTTGTCTGCATTTGGCTCTATTCAGCTCTATTCTACTCTTCTCTACTCTATTGTATTGTTTCTACTCTGTTCTGTACTATTCTACTCTATTCTACCCTACCCTATGCTACCCAACTCTAAGGTATTGTAATCCACTTGATTGGATTTGATTCAACCCATTTCAACGCGATTCGGCTCAATTTGGCTCTGTTCAAATCTATTCTACTCTACTCTATTCCCCTCTACTCCACTCTAGCCTACTCTTTTCTGTATTCGTTCTGTGTCGATCGGTTCTATTTTGTTGTGTTCTGTTCTGTTTTATTCTATTCTACTCTATTCTACCCTACTCTAGCCTACCCGAACCTCCCCTAGTCTAGTCTATTCAATTGAATTCGAGAAATTTTGACGCGACTAGGGACCGAATCAGTGTGATTCATGTCCATTCGGCTCCATTTGTCTCGAATAGTGTCGATTCAGCTCGATTAGGCTCGATTTGGCTCCATTAGGCTCGATTCACTGGATTCGGCTCGATTTCGCTCAATTCAGCTCGATTTGGCCCTCTTTGGCCCTCTTCGGCTCTCTTCAGCTCTTTTCTACTCTACTCGATTCCATTGCACACCATTCTACTCCATTCTACGCTCTTCTACTATACCCTACTGTAATTGATTCGATGGGATTCGACGCCATTCGACGCGATTTGTCTCGTTTCGTCTCCATTCAGCTTGATTCGACTCTGTTCTACTCTACTCTATTCTACTCTACACTATTCTGCTCTGCTCTACCCTTTTCTACTCTATTCTATTGTATCCTTTCCATTCTCTTCTACTGTGTTCAAGTCTACTCTATTCCATCCTACCCTAATCTAATCTATTCTACTGGATTCGATTCCACGCATCTCCATGCGATTCGGCTCAAATCGGCTCCTTTCCACTCCATTCATCCCCAATCGGCTCAAATCGGTTCGATTCAGCTCTAATCGGCTCCATTCGGCTCTAGTCAGCTCGAATAGGCTCTGTTCAGCTCTATTCGGCTCTATTAGACTCTACTCAACTCTATTATCTCTTTTCGACTCCACTCGACTCCATGCTACACCATTCTACTCCATCCTAAACTATTCTCTACTGTATTGTATTGTACTCTCCCGTCCTGTAGTCTATTCTAATTGATTGGATTGGATTGGATTGGAATTGATCAGATTCAATGCAATTCGACCGGATTCGACGCGATACGGCACGATTCCACGGGATTCGGCGTGATTCGTCTTGGTTTCTATCCATTTAGCTCTTTTGGGCTCTATTTGGCTCTATTCGGCAATGTTCGACTCTACTCTACTCTACTCTTCTATACTCTGCTCTTCTCGACCCTATTCTTTCAGTTCTGTTCTCTTCTGTTCTGTTCTACTGCACTCTATTCTACCCTACCCTACCCTAACTTAGCCTACTGTAATCTGTTCTATGCTATTCGACACACTTGAATGGGATTCGACCTGATTCGGGTCATATCGGCTCGATTCATCTCCTTTCTGCTCCATTAAACTCGATTCGGTTCTATTCGGCTCTTTTCCACTCTATTCGGCTCTTTTTGGCAGTATTCGACTCTATTTGACTCTAGTCTACTCGATTCTTTCTGTTCTGTTCTATTCTACTCTATTCTATTCTTCTCTACCCTACCCTAACCCTACCTTCCCCACACTAATCTATTTGATTCGATTCGACACATTTCAAACGACTCGACATGATTCATCTCGATTCACCTTGAATTTGGTCAATTCGGCTCTATTCAGCTCTGTTTGGCTCTTTTCGGCTCTCTTCAACTCGATTTGACTCTATTCTACTGGACCCGACTCTACTTAATTCTATTCTCTTCTTTCTCTTGTGTTCTGTTGTGTTGTAGTCTAGCCTCTGCTACCGTACCCTTCTCTACTCTAATCTATTCGATTCAACGCATTTCGACGCGATTCCATGTGATTAGGCTTGAATCGGCTCGATTTAGCTTTATTTGGCTTGAATTGGGTCAATTCGTCTCGATCCTGCTCAATTCAGCATAATTAGGCTCCAGTGAACCTTATTCAGCCCTGTTCAGCTCTACTCAACCCTTTCTACTTTATTTGTCTCTATTTGGCTCCATTCAACTCCATTCCACACCACTCTACTCTTTTCTACTCTATTCTATTCTGTTCTACCCTACCCTACTCTAATCTATTCTAATCGATTCGATTCATCACGATTTGTCTCCTTTCCTCTCCATTCGAATCGATTCGGCTTGAATTGGATCTATTCATCTATATTCTGCACTACCCGACTCTGACTATTCCACTCTACTCAACTCTACTCCGTTCTACTCTTGGTATTCTCTTCTGTTCTACTCTATTCTATTCTTCTGTGCCCTTCCCTACTGAATCCCAGTCTAACCTACACTACTCTAATCTATTCAATTTAATTCGATTCCATTCAGTTTGACACCATTCGACCCGATTTGAGACAATTCGACGGGATTCGGTGAGATTCCGCGAGATTTGATGCGTTTTGGTGGGATTTGATGGAATTCGACGAGATCCGATGCAATAGGATGCAATTAAGTGTGTTTTGGCTCGATTTTGCTGGGTTCAGTTTGTCTCTATTTGGCTCATTTCAGCTCCACTAGGCTCCATTCATCCCGAATCTGGTCGACTCGACTCGATTCGGCTCATTTTGGCCATATTTGGTCCTATTCAGCGTTATTCGGCTCTATTCAACTCTTTTCTACTCTCTGCATCTGTGTTCGAATCCATTTGACTCCATTCCACACCATTCTATTCCGTTCTACACTACTGTATTCTACAAAACCCTCCCCCACCCTAGCCTATCCTAATCTAGTCTGCTCTTTTCTAGTCTCCTTTTCTATTTTCTCTATTCCATCCTATGCTACTCTACCATACCCTGCCCTAAGCTAACGTACCCTGACCTATGCTGTTCTATTCTATTTCCTTCTATTTTCTCTGTTCCACCGTATGCTTCCCTACCCTATGCTACCCCACCGTACCATACTCTACTACTTAGGGTTACTCAATAAGGGTCCTAATTAAGGGGAGTAGTTCGGGCAAGGGTACTCCTTAAGGCAAGTGTACTAGTTCAGGCTACTAGTTAAGGCCAGGGTACTAGTTAAGGCCAGGCTACTAGTTAAGGCATGGGTACTTGTTGAGGGTACTGGTTAAGGCAAGGGTACCAGTTCAGGCTACTTGTTAAGGACGTACTACTAGTGAAGGCAAGGGTACTAGTGAAGACTACTGGTTAAGGCAAGGGTACTTGTTAGGACTACCAGTTAAGGCAAGGGTACTAGATTAGGCTAAGAGTTCAGGCAAGGGTACTCGTTCAGATTACTGACTTAGGGTACTCTTCAAGACTAGTTGTCTAGGCTACTGCTCTATGCCACTAGTCTAGCTGACTAGTCCAGCTTACTAGTCTAGGCTTCTACTCTAGCCTTCTCTTGTCTACTCTAATGTAGTCTACTTGCATCTACCCTAGTCTTCCTATCATAAACTACCCTACCCTAACCTATTCTAATCGATTCCATTTGATTCGATTCAAAGCATTTCGATGCGACCGGACACCATCACGCTTGAGTCGGCTCGATTCCGCAACATCAGCTCGATTCAGCTCGATTTGGCTCGAATCGCTTCAATTCAGCTCGTTTCCACTCGGTTCAGCCTTATTCGGCCCTATTTGGCTCGATTCGACTCTTTTCTACTCTATTTGTCTCTGTTCGACTCCATTTGACTCCACTCTTCTCCATTCTACGCTATTCTACTCTATTCTGTTCTACTCTACCCTACGATACTCCAATCTATTCGATTGGATGCGATTCGAAGCAATTTGGTGTGATTCATCTCGTTTTGTTTCCATTTGACTCGATTCGGCCAGAATTGGCTCTATTCAGCTATATCCTGCACTCTTTGACTCTATTGGACTCAATTCTACTCTGCTCTACTCTTGTCTGCTTTACTCTCTCTACTCTACCCTACTGTACTATATTCTATTCTGTACTATTCTGTTCTATTCTACCCACCCGCCCCTCCCCTACCCTTCCCTAATCTATTTGATTAGATTCGATGTGACGTATTTCCACGCGATTTGACGCGATTAGGCTTGAATCAGCTCGATTCAGTTCGAATCGGCTCTACTCGGCTCGACTTGGCTCCATTTCACTCCATTCGGCTCGATTAGGCTCGAATTCCATCGATTCTGCTGGATTCTGCTCAATTAGGCCTTATTTGGGCCTATTCGGCCCTATTCTGCTCTATTAGACTCTTTTGTACTCTATTCATATCTATCCGTCTCTATTGGACTCCGTTCAACTCCATTCCTCACTATTTTCCTCTCTTCTATTCTACCCTTCCCTACCCTAATCTCTTCTAATCGATTCGATTTGATTTGACGCGATTCGAAGCAACCGGACGTGATTCGTCTCGTTTTGTCTCCACTCGGCTCAATTCGGCTATGTTCTCTCTCTTTGACTCTATTCTATTCTGTTGTATTCTTTCTGTTCTGTTCTATTCTCTCCTATTCTGTTGTACTCTATTCTATTCTACCCTACCCGACCCAACGGCACCCCACCCGAACCTACCCTACTTTAATCTATTGGATTCAATTCGATTCCGTGCAAAGCGATTTGATAGGACTTGACTGGATTCGGCAAGATCTGAAGGGATTTGATGAGATTCCATGCGACTCGACGTGATTCTGTAGGATTCTCTGAGGTTTGACGCAATTCGAAGTTATTCGACGTGATTCGATGGGATTCGACACGATATGAAGCGATTTGACCTTGTTTGATTCAAAACGATGTGACTCGACTCGATTCGACCTGATTCGATTCGATGCTGTTCGGTGACAGTCAGTGCGATTCTGCTTGATTCCACTCGATTAGGTGTGATTCGGCAGTATACAGCTCTTTTCGGCTGTATTCAGCTCCATTCGTCTCTATTCAGCTTATTCGGCTCTATTCGACTGTATTCGACTCTACTCTTTTCCACTCGATTCTACTCGATTCTATTCCTTCTATTCTGTTCTAATCTCTTCTATTCCACTCTACTCTGTTCTATTCTCCCCTCCCCTCCCCTCCCCTTCTCTAATCTATACGTCTCGATTGGATTTGACGCGTTGAACGCGATTCGAGGCGATGAAGCTTGAATCGGCTCGATTCGGCTCGATTTGGCTCTATTCGGCTCAGTTAGGCTCCATTCAGCTTGTTTTGGCTTGAATCGCTTCGAATCTGCTCGATTTGGCCTTCTTCGGCCCTATTCTGCTCTATTCGACTCTTTTCTACTCTATTCGTTTCTACTTGACTCCATTCTACTCCATTCTATTCATTCCACACTATTCTACTTTATTCTGCTCTACCCTACCCAACACCACTCTAATTTACTCTACTTGCTTCTACACGATTCCTCTCATTTTGTCTGCATTTGGCTCTATTCAGCTCTATTCTACTCTTCTCTACTCTATTGTATTGTTTCTACTCTGTTCTGTACTATTCTACTCTATTCTACCCTACCCTATGCTACCCAACTCTAAGGTATTGTAATCCACTTGATTGGATTTGATTCAACCCATTTCAACGCGATTCGGCTCAATTTGGCTCTGTTCAAATCTATTCTACTCTACTCTATTCCCCTCTACTCCACTCTAGCCTACTCTTTTCTGTATTCGTTCTGTGTCGTTCGGTTCTATTTTGTTGTGTTCTGTTCTGTTTTATTCTATTCTACTCTATTCTACCCTACTCTAGCCTACCCGAACCTCCCCTAGTCTAGTCTATTCAATTGAATTCGAGAAATTTTGACGCGACTAGGGACCGAATCAGTGTGATTCATGTCCATTCGGCTCCATTTGTCTCGAATAGTGTCGAT
Organism: Loxodonta africana; assembly: GCF_030014295.1. Taxonomy (NCBI): domain Eukaryota; kingdom Metazoa; phylum Chordata; class Mammalia; order Proboscidea; family Elephantidae; genus Loxodonta; species Loxodonta africana. Next base: position 312,881 of record NW_026974898.1, on the reverse strand, counting down.
TCAGCTCGATTAGGCTCGATTTGGCTCCATTAGGCTCGATTCACTGGATTCGGCTCGATTTCGCTCAATTCAGCTCGATTTGGCCCTCTTTGGCCCTCTTCGGCTCTCTTCAGCTCTTTTCTACTCTACTCGATTCCATTGCACACCATTCTACTCCATTCTACGCTCTTCTACTATACCCTACTGTAATTGATTCGATGGGATTCGACGCCATTCGACGCGATTTGTCTCGTTTCGTCTCCATTCAGCTTGATTCGACTCTGTTCTACTCTACTCTATTCTACTCTACACTATTCTGCTCTGCTCTACCCTTTTCTACTCTATTCTATTGTATCCTTTCCATTCTCTTCTACTGTGTTCAAGTCTACTCTATTCCATCCTACCCTAATCTAATCTATTCTACTGGATTCGATTCCACGCATCTCCATGCGATTCGGCTCAAATCGGCTCCTTTCCACTCCATTCATCCCCAATCGGCTCAAATCGGTTCGATTCAGCTCTAATCGGCTCCATTCGGCTCTAGTCAGCTCGAATAGGCTCTGTTCAGCTCTATTCGGCTCTATTAGACTCTACTCAACTCTATTATCTCTTTTCGACTCCACTCGACTCCATGCTACACCATTCTACTCCATCCTAAACTATTCTCTACTGTATTGTATTGTACTCTCCCGTCCTGTAGTCTATTCTAATTGATTGGATTGGATTGGATTGGAATTGATCAGATTCAATGCAATTCGACCGGATTCGACGCGATACGGCACGATTCCACGGGATTCGGCGTGATTCGTCTTGGTTTCTATCCATTTAGCTCTTTTGGGCTCTATTTGGCTCTATTCGGCAATGTTCGACTCTACTCTACTCTACTCTTCTATACTCTGCTCTTCTCGACCCTATTCTTTCAGTTCTGTTCTCTTCTGTTCTGTTCTACTGCACTCTATTCTACCCTACCCTACCCTAACTTAGCCTACTGTAATCTGTTCTATGCTATTCGACACACTTGAATGGGATTCGACCTGATTCGGGTCATATCGGCTCGATTCATCTCCTTTCTGCTCCATTAAACTCGATTCGGTTCTATTCGGCTCTTTTCCACTCTATTCGGCTCTTTTTGGCAGTATTCGACTCTATTTGACTCTAGTCGACTCGATTCTTTCTGTTCTGTTCTATTCTACTCTATTCTATTCTTCTCTACCCTACCCTAACCTTACCTTCCCCACACTAATCTATTTGATTCGATTCGACACATTTCAAACGACTCGACATGATTCATCTCGATTCACCTTGAATTTGGTCAATTCGGCTCTATTCAGCTCTGTTTGGCTCTTTTCGGCTCTCTTCAACTCGATTTGACTCTATTCTACTGGACCCGACTCTACTTAATTCTATTCTCTTCTTTCTCTTGTGTTCTGTTGTGTTGTAGTCTAGCCTCTGCTACCGTACCCTTCTCTACTCTAATCTATTCGATTCAACGCATTTCGACGCGATTCCATGTGATTAGGCTTGAATCGGCTCGATTTAGCTTTATTTGGCTTGAATTGGGTCAATTCGTCTCGATCCTGCTCAATTCAGCATAATTAGGCTCCAGTGAACCTTATTCAGCCCTGTTCAGCTCTACTCAACCCTTTCTACTTTATTTGTCTCTATTTGGCTCCATTCAACTCCATTCCACACCACTCTACTCTTTTCTACTCTATTCTATTCTGTTCTACCCTACCCTACTCTAATCTATTCTAATCGATTCGATTCATCACGATTTGTCTCCTTTCCTCTCCATTCGAATCGATTCGGCTTGAATTGGATCTATTCATCTATATTCTGCACTACCCGACTCTGACTATTCCACTCTACTCAACTCTACTCCGTTCTACTCTTGGTATTCTCTTCTGTTCTACTCTATTCTATTCTTCTGTGCCCTTCCCTACTGAATCCCAGTCTAACCTACACTACTCTAATCTATTCAATTTAATTCGATTCCATTCAGTTTGACACCATTCGACCCGATTTGAGACAATTCGACGGGATTCGGTGAGATTCCGCGAGATTTGATGCGTTTTGGTGGGATTTGATGGAATTCGACGAGATCCGATGCAATAGGATGCAATTAAGTGTGTTTTGGCTCGATTTTGCTGGGTTCAGTTTGTCTCTATTTGGCTCATTTCAGCTCCACTAGGCTCCATTCATCCCGAATCTGGTCGACTCGACTCGATTCGGCTCATTTTGGCCATATTTGGTCCTATTCAGCGTTATTCGGCTCTATTCAACTCTTTTCTACTCTCTGCATCTGTGTTCGAATCCATTTGACTCCATTCCACACCATTCTATTCCGTTCTACACTACTGTATTCTACAAAACCCTCCCCCACCCTACCCTATCCTAATCTAGTCTGCTCTTTTCTAGTCTCCTTTTCTATTTTCTCGATTCCATCCTATGCTACTCTACCATACCCTGCCCTAAGCTAACGTACCCTGACCTATGCTGTTCTATTCTATTTCCTTCTATTTTCTCTGTTCCACCGTATGCTTCCCTACCCTATGCTACCCCACCGTACCATACTCTACTACTTAGGGTTACTCAATAAGGGTCCTAATTAAGGGGAGTAGTTCGGGCAAGGGTACTCCTTAAGGCAAGTGTACTAGTTCAGGCTACTAGTTAAGGCCAGGCTACTAGTTAAGGCCAGGCTACTAGTTAAGGCATGGGTACTTGTTGAGGGTACTGGTTAAGGCAAGGGTACCAGTTCAGGCTACTTGTTAAGGACGTACTACTAGTGAAGGCAAGGGTACTAGTGAAGACTACTGGTTAAGGCAAGGGTACTTGTTAGGACTACTAGTTAAGGCAAGGGTACTAGATTAGGCTAAGAGTTCAGGCAAGGGTACTCGTTCAGATTACTGACTTAGGGTACTCTTCAAGACTAGTTGTCTAGGCTACTGCTCTATGCCACTAGTCTAGCTGACTAGTCCAGCTTACTAGTCTAGGCTTCTACTCTAGCCTTCTCTTGTCTACTCTAATGTAGTCTACTTGCATCTACCCTAGTCTTCCTATCATAAACTACCCTACCCTAACCTATTCTAATCGATTCCATTTGATTCGATTCAAAGCATTTCGATGCGACCGGACACCATCACGCTTGAGTCGGCTCGATTCCGCAACATCAGCTCGATTCAGCTCGATTTGGCTCGAATCGCTTCAATTCAGCTCGTTTCCACTCGGTTCAGCCTTATTCGGCCCTATTTGGCTCGATTCGACTCTTTTCTACTCTATTTGTCTCTGTTCGACTCCATTTGACTCCACTCTTCTCCATTCTACGCTATTCTACTCTATTCTGTTCTACTCTACCCTACGATACTCCAATCTATTCGATTGGATGCGATTCGAAGCAATTTGGTGTGATTCATCTCGTTTTGTTTCCATTTGACTCGATTCGGCCAGAATTGGCTCTATTCAGCTATATCCTGCACTCTTTGACTCTATTGGACTCAATTCTACTCTGCTCTACTCTTGTCTGCTTTACTCTCTCTACTCTACCCTACTGTACTATATTCTATTCTGTACTATTCTGTTCTATTCTACCCACCCGCCCCTCCCCTACCCTTCCCTAATCTATTTGATTAGATTCGATGTGACGTATTTCCACGCGATTTGACGCGATTAGGCTTGAATCAGCTCGATTCAGTTCGAATCGGCTCTACTCGGCTCGACTTGGCTCCATTTCACTCCATTCGGCTCGATTAGGCTCGAATTCCATCGATTCTGCTGGATTCTGCTCAATTAGGCCTTATTTGGGCCTATTCGGCCCTATTCTGCTCTATTAGACTCTTTTGTACTCTATTCATATCTATCCGTCTCTATTGGACTCCGTTCAACTCCATTCCTCACTATTTTCCTCTCTTCTATTCTACCCTTCCCTACCCTAATCTCTTCTAATCGATTCGATTTGATTTGACGCGATTCGAAGCAACCGGACGTGATTCGTCTCGTTTTGTCTCCACTCGGCTCAATTCGGCTATGTTCTCTCTCTTTGACTCTATTCTATTCTGTTGTATTCTTTCTGTTCTGTTCTATTCTCTCCTATTCTGTTGTACTCTATTCTATTCTACCCTACCCGACCCAACGGCACCCCACCCGAACCTACCCTACTTTAATCTATTGGATTCAATTCGATTCCGTGCAAAGCGATTTGATAGGACTTGACTGGATTCGGCAAGATCTGAAGGGATTTGATGAGATTCCATGCGACTCGACGTGATTCAGTAGGATTCTCTGAGGTTTGACGCAATTCGAAGTTATTCGACGTGATTCGATGGGATTCGACACGATATGAAGCGATTTGACCTTGTTTGATTCAAAACGATGTGACTCGACTCGATTCGACCTGATTCGATTCGATGCTGTTCGGTGACAGTCAGTGCGATTCTGCTTGATTCCACTCGATTAGGTGTGATTCGGCAGTATACAGCTCTTTTCGGCTGTATTCAGCTCCATTCGTCTCTATTCAGCTTATTCGGCTCTATTCGACTGTATTCGACTCTACTCTTTTCCACTCGATTCTACTCGATTCTATTCCTTCTATTCTGTTCTAATCTCTTCTATTCCACTCTACTCTGTTCTATTCTCCCCTCCCCTCCCCTCCCCTTCTCTAATCTATACGTCTCGATTGGATTTGACGCGTTGAACGCGATTCGAGGCGATGAAGCTTGAATCGGCTCGATTCGGCTCGATTTGGCTCTATTCGGCTCAGTTAGGCTCCATTCAGCTTGTTTTGGCTTGAATCGCTTCGAATCTGCTCGATTTGGCCTTCTTCGGCCCTATTCTGCTCTATTCGACTCTTTTCTACTCTATTCGTTTCTACTTGACTCCATTCTACTCCATTCTATTCATTCCACACTATTCTACTTTATTCTGCTCTACCCTACCCAACACCACTCTAATTTACTCTACTTGCTTCTACACGATTCCTCTCATTTTGTCTGCATTTGGCTCTATTCAGCTCTATTCTACTCTTCTCTACTCTATTGTATTGTTTCTACTCTGTTCTGTACTATTCTACTCTATTCTACCCTACCCTATGCTACCCAACTCTAAGGTATTGTAATCCACTTGATTGGATTTGATTCAACCCATTTCAACGCGATTCGGCTCAATTTGGCTCTGTTCAAATCTATTCTACTCTACTCTATTCCCCTCTACTCCACTCTAGCCTACTCTTTTCTGTATTCGTTCTGTGTCGTTCGGTTCTATTTTGTTGTGTTCTGTTCTGTTTTATTCTATTCTACTCTATTCTACCCTACTCTAGCCTACCCGAACCTCCCCTAGTCTAGTCTATTCAATTGAATTCGAGAAATTTTGACGCGACTAGGGACCGAATCAGTGTGATTCATGTCCATTCGGCTCCATTTGTCTCGAATAGTGTCGATTCAGCTCGATTAGGCTCGATTTGGCTCCATTAGGCTCGATTCACTGGATTCGGCTCGATTTCGCTCAATTCAGCTCGATTTGGCCCTCTTTGGCCCTCTTCGGCTCTCTTCAGCTCTTTTCTACTCTACTCGATTCCATTGCACACCATTCTACTCCATTCTACGCTCTTCTACTATACCCTACTGTAATTGATTCGATGGGATTCGACGCCATTCGACGCGATTTGTCTCGTTTCGTCTCCATTCAGCTTGATTCGACTCTGTTCTACTCTACTCTATTCTACTCTACACTATTCTGCTCTGCTCTACCCTTTTCTACTCTATTCTATTGTATCCTTTCCATTCTCTTCTACTGTGTTCAAGTCTACTCTATTCCATCCTACCCTAATCTAATCTATTCTACTGGATTCGATTCCACGCATCTCGATGCGATTCGGCTCAAATTGGCTCCTTTCCACTCCATTCATCCCCAATCGGCTCAAATCGGTTCGATTCAGCTCTAATCGGCTCCATTCGGCTCTAGTCAGCTCGAATAGGCTCTGTTCAGCTCTATTCGGCTCTATTAGACTCTACTCAACTCTATTATCTCTTTTCGACTCCACTCGACTCCATGCTACACCATTCTACTCCATCCTAAACTATTCTCTACTGTATTGTATTGTACTCTCCCGTACTGTAGTCTATTCTAATTGATTGGATTGGATTGGATTGGAATTGATCAGATTCAATGCAATTCGACCGGATTCGACGCGATACGGCACGATTCCACGGGATTCGGCGTGATTCGTCTTGGTTTCTATCCATTTAGCTCTTTTGGGCTCTATTTGGCTCTATTCGGCAATGTTCGACTCTACTCTACTCTACTCTTCTATACTCTGCTCTTCTCGACCCTATTCTTTCAGTTCTGTTCTCTTCTGTTCTGTTCTACTGCACTCTATTCTACCCTACCCTACCCTAACTTAGCCTACTGTAATCTGTTCTATGCTATTCGACACACTTGAATGGGATTCGACCTGATTCGGGTCATATCGGCTCGATTCATCTCCTTTCTGCTCCATTAAACTCGATTCGGTTCTATTCGGCTCTTTTCCACTCTATTCGGCTCTTTTTGGCAGTATTCGACTCTATTTGACTCTAGTCTACTCGATTCTTTCTGTTCTGTTCTATTCTACTCTATTCTATTCTTCTCTACCCTACCCTAACCTTACCTTCCCCACACTAATCTATTTGATTCGATTCGACACATTTCAAACGACTCGACATGATTCATCTCGATTCACCTTGAATTTGGTCAATTCGGCTGTATTCAGCTCTGTTTGGCTCTTTTCGGCTCTCTTCAACTCGATTTGACTCTATTCTACTGGACCCGACTCTACTTAATTCTATTCTCTTCTTTCTCTTGTGTTCTGTTGTGTTGTAGTCTAGCCTCTGCTACCGTACCCTTCTCTACTCTAATCTATTCGATTCAACGCATTTTGACGCGATTCCATGTGATTAGGCTTGAATCGGCTCGATTTAGCTTTATTTGGCTTGAATTGGGTCAATTCGTCTCGATCCTGCTCAATTCAGCATAATTAGGCTCCAGTGAACCTTATTCAGCCCTGTTCAGCTCTACTCAACCCTTTCTACTTTATTTGTCTCTATTTGGCTCCATTCAACTCCATTCCACACCACTCTACTCTTTTCTACTCTATTCTATTCTGTTCTACCCTACCCTACTCTAATCTATTCTAATCGATTCGATTCATCACGATTTGTCTCCTTTCCTCTCCATTCGAATCGATTCGGCTTGAATTGGATCTATTCATCTATATTCTGCACTACCCGACTCTGACTATTCCACTCTACTCAACTCTACTCCGTTCTACTCTTGGTATTCTCTTCTGTTCTACTCTATTCTATTCTTCTGTGCCCTTCCCTACTGAATCCCAGTCTAACCTACACTACTCTAATCTATTCAATTTAATTCGATTCCATTCAGTTTGACACCATTCGACCCGATTTGAGACAATTCGACGGGATTCGGTGAGATTCCGCGAGATTTGATGCGTTTTGGTGGGATTTGATGGAATTCGACGAGATCCGATGCAATAGGATGCAATTAAGTGTGTTTTGGCTCGATTTTGCTGGGTTCAGTTTGTCTCTATTTGGCTCATTTCAGCTCCACTAGGCTCCATTCATCCCGAATCTGGTCGACTCGACTCAATTCGGCTCATTTTGGCCATATTTGGTCCTATTCAGCGTTATTCGGCTCTATTCAACTCTTTTCTACTCTCTGCATCTGTGTTCGAATCCATTTGACTCCATTCCACACCATTCTATTCCGTTCTACACTACTGTATTCTACAAAACCCTCCCCCACCCTACCCTATCCTAATCTAGTCTGCTCTTTTCTAGTCTCCTTTTCTATTTTCTCGATTCCATCCTATGCTACTCTACCATACCCTGCACTAAGCTAACGTACCCTGACCTATGCTGTTCTATTCTATTTCCTTCTATTTTCTCTGTTCCACCGTATGCTTCCCTACCCTATGCTACCCCACCGTACCATACTCTACTACTTAGGGTTACTCAATAAGGGTCCTAATTAAGGGGAGTAGTTCGGGCAAGGGTACTCCTTAAGGCAAGTGTACTAGTTCAGGCTACTAGTTAAGGCCAGGCTACTAGTTAAGGCCAGGCTACTAGTTAAGGCATGGGTACTTGTTGAGGGTACTGGTTAAGGCAAGGGTACCAGTTCAGGCTACTTGTTAAGGACGTACTACTAGTGAAGGCAAGGGTACTAGTGAAGACTACTGGTTAAGGCAAGGGTACTTGTTAGGACTACTAGTTAAGGCAAGGGTACTAGATTAGGCTAAGAGTTCAGGCAAGGGTACTCGTTCAGATTACTGACTTAGGGTACTCTTCAAGACTAGTTGTCTAGGCTACTGCTCTATGCCACTAGTCTAGCTGACTAGTCCAGCTTACTAGTCTAGGCTTCTACTCTAGCCTTCTCTTGTCTACTCTAATGTAGTCTACTTGCATCTACCCTAGTCTTCCTATCATAAACTACCCTACCCTAACCTATTCTAATCGATTCCATTTGATTCGATTCAAAGCATTTCGATGCGACCGGACACCATCACGCTTGAGTCGGCTCGATTCCGCAACATCAGCTCGATTCAGCTCGATTTGGCTCGAATCGCTTCAATTCAGCTCGTTTCCACTCGGTTCAGCCTTATTCGGCCCTATTTGGCTCGATTCGACTCTTTTCTACTCTATTTGTCTCTGTTCGACTCCATTTGACTCCACTCTTCTCCATTCTACGCTATTCTACTCTATTCTGTTCTACTCTACCCTACGATACTCCAATCTATTCGATTGGATGCGATTCGAAGCAATTTGGTGTGATTCATCTCGTTTTGTTTCCATTTGACTCGATTCGGCCAGAATTGGCTCTATTCAGCTATATCCTGCACTCTTTGACTCTATTGGACTCAATTCTACTCTGCTCTACTCTTGTCTGCTTTACTCTCTCTACTCTACCCTACTGTACTATATTCTATTCTGTACTATTCTGTTCTATTCTACCCACCCGCCCCTCCCCTACCCTTCCCTAATCTATTTGATTAGATTCGATGTGACGTATTTCCACGCGATTTGACGCGATTAGGCTTGAATCAGCTCGATTCAGTTCGAATCGGCTCTACTCGGCTCGACTTGGCTCCATTTCACTCCATTCGGCTCGATTAGGCTCGAATTCCATCGATTCTGCTGGATTCTGCTCAATTAGGCCTTATTTGGGCCTATTCGGCCCTATTCTGCTCTATTAGACTCTTTTGTACTCTATTCATATCTATCCGTCTCTATTGGACTCCGTTCAACTCCATTCCTCACTATTTTCCTCTCTTCTATTCTACCCTTCCCTACCCTAATCTCTTCTAATCGATTCGATTTGATTTGACGCGATTCGAAGCAACCGGACGTGATTCGTCTCGTTTTGTCTCCACTCGGCTCAATTCGGCTATGTTCTCTCTCTTTGACTCTATTCTATTCTGTTGTATTCTTTCTGTTCTGTTCTATTCTCTCCTATTCTGTTGTACTCTATTCTATTCTACCCTACCCGACCCAACGGCACCCCACCCGAACCTACCCTACTTTAATCTATTGGATTCAATTCGATTCCGTGCAAAGCGATTTGATAGGACTTGACTGGATTCGGCAAGATCTGAAGGGATTTGATGAGATTCCATGCGACTCGACGTGATTCTGTAGGATTCTCTGAGGTTTGACGCAATTCGAAGTTATTCGACGTGATTCGATGGGATTCGACACGATATGAAGCGATTTGACCTTGTTTGATTCAAAACGATGTGACTCGACTCGATTCGACCTGATTCGATTCGACGCTGTTCGGTGACAGTCAGTGCGATTCTGCTTGATTCCACTCGATTAAGTGTGATTCGGCAGTATACAGCTCTTTTCGGCTGTATTCAGCTCCATTCGTCTCTATTCAGCTTATTCGGCTCTATTCGACTGTATTCGACTCTACTCTTTTCCACTCGATTCTACTCGATTCTATTCCTTCTATTCTGTTCTAATCTCTTCTATTCCACTCTACTCTGTTCTATTCTCCCCTCCCCTCCCCTCCCCTTCTCTAATCTATACGTCTCGATTGGATTTGACGCGTTGAACGCGATTCGAGGCGATGAAGCTTGAATCGGCTCGATTCGGCTCGATTTGGCTCTATTCGGCTCAGTTAGGCTCCATTCAGCTTGTTTTGGCTTGAATCGCTTCGAATCTGCTCGATTTGGCCTTCTTCGGCCCTATTCTGCTCTATTCGACTCTTTTCTACTCTATTCGTTTCTACTTGACTCCATTCTACTCCATTCTATTCATTCCACACTATTCTACTTTATTCTGCTCTACCCTACCCAACACCACTCTAATTTACTCTACTTGCTTCTACACGATTCCTCTCATTTTGTCTGCATTTGGCTCTATTCAGCTCTATTCTACTCTTCTCTACTCTATTGTATTGTTTCTACTCTGTTCTGTACTATTCTACTCTATTCTACCCTACCCTATGCTACCCAACTCTAAGGTATTGTAATCCACTTGATTGGATTTGATTCAACCCATTTCAACGCGATTCGGCTCAATTTGGCTCTGTTCAAATCTATTCTACTCTACTCTATTCCCCTCTACTCCACTCTAGCCTACTCTTTTCTGTATTCGTTCTGTGTCGTTCGGTTCTATTTTGTTGTGTTCTGTTCTGTTTTATTCTATTCTACTCTATTCTACCCTACTCTAGCCTACCCGAACCTCCCCTAGTCTAGTCTATTCAATTGAATTCGAGAAATTTTGACGCGACTAGGGACCGAATCAGTGTGATTCATGTCCATTCGGCTCCATTTGTCTCGAATAGTGTCGATTCAGCTCGATTAGGCTCGATTTGGCTCCATTAGGCTCGATTCACTGGATTCGGCTCGATTTCGCTCAATTCAGCTCGATTTGGCCCTCTTTGGCCCTCTTCGGCTCTCTTCAGCTCTTTTCTACTCTACTCGATTCCATTGCACACCATTCTACTCCATTCTACGCTCTTCTACTATACCCTACTGTAATTGATTCGATGGGATTCGACGCCATTCGACGCGATTTGTCTCGTTTCGTCTCCATTCAGCTTGATTCGACTCTGTTCTACTCTACTCTATTCTACTCTACACTATTCTGCTCTGCTCTACCCTTTTCTACTCTATTCTATTGTATCCTTTCCATTCTCTTCTACTGTGTTCAAGTCTACTCTATTCCATCCTACCCTAATCTAATCTATTTTACTGGATTCGATTCCACACATCTCGATGCGATTCGGCTCAAATCGGCTCCTTTCCACTCCATTCATCCCCAATCGGCTCAAATCGGTTCGATTCAGCTCTAATCGGCTCCATTCGGCTCTAGTCAGCTCGAATAGGCTCTGTTCAGCTCTATTCGGCTCTATTAGACTCTACTCAACTCTATTATCTCTTTTCGACTCCACTCGACTCCATGCTACACCATTCTACTCCATCCTAAACTATTCTCTACTGTATTGTATTGTACTCTCCCGTACTGTAGTCTATTCTAATTGATTGGATTGGATTGGATTGGAATTGATCAGATTCAATGCAATTCGACCGGATTCGACGCGATACGGCACGATTCCACGGGATTCGGCGTGATTCGTCTTGGTTTCTATCCATTTAGCTCTTTTGGGCTCTATTTGGCTCTATTCGGCAATGTTCGACTCTACTCTACTCTACTCTTCTATACTCTGCTCTTCTCGACCCTATTCTTTCAGTTCTGTTCTCTTCTGTTCTGTTCTACTGCACTCTATTCTACCCTACCCTACCCTAACTTAGCCTACTGTAATCTGTTCTATGCTATTCGACACACTTGAATGGGATTCGACCTGATTCGGGTCATATCGGCTCGATTCATCTCCTTTCTGCTCCATTAAACTCGATTCGGTTCTATTCGGCTCTTTTCCACTCTATTCGGCTCTTTTTGGCAGTATTCGACTCTATTTGACTCTAGTCTACTCGATTCTTTCTGTTCTGTTCTATTCTACTCTATTCTATTCTTCTCTACCCTACCCTAACCTTACCTTCCCCACACTAATCCATTTGATTCGATTCGACACATTTCAAACGACTCGACATGATTCATCTCGATTCACCTTGAATTTGGTCAATTCGGCTGTATTCAGCTCTGTTTGGCTCTTTTCGGCTCTCTTCAACTCGATTTGACTCTATTCTACTGGACCCGACTCTACTTAATTCTATTCTCTTCTTTCTCTTGTGTTCTGTTGTGTTGTAGTCTAGCCTCTGCTACCGTACCCTTCTCTACTCTAATCTATTCGATTCAACGCATTTCGACGCGATTCCATGTGATTAGGCTTGAATCGGCTCGATTTAGCTTTATTTGGCTTGAATTGGGTCAATTCGTCTCGATCCTGCTCAATTCAGCATAATTAGGCTCCAGTGAACCTTATTCAGCCCTGTTCAGCTCTACTCAACCCTTTCTACTTTATTTGTCTCTATTTGGCTCCATTCAACTCCATTCCACACCACTCTACTCTTTTCTACTCTATTCTATTCTGTTCTACCCTACCCTACTCTAATCTATTCTAATCGATTCGATTCATCACGATTTGTCTCCTTTCCTCTCCATTCGAATCGATTCGGCTTGAATTGGATCTATTCATCTATATTCTGCCCTACCCGACTCTGACTATTCCACTCTACTCAACTCTACTCCGTTCTACTCTTGGTATTCTCTTCTGTTCTACTCTATTCTATTCTTCTGTGCCCTTCCCTACTGAATCCCAGTCTAACCTACACTACTCTAATCTATTCAATTTAATTCGATTCCATTCAGTTTGACACCATTCGACCCGATTTGAGACAATTCGACGGGATTCGGTGAGATTCCGCGAGATTTGATGCGTTTTGGTGG